>NW_023365735.1:0-1221 GCF_000003815.2 Branchiostoma floridae
GATCCTCTGCAGCTCATCCTCCAGCAGCAGCTGCAGACAGGTGCGGTCGGACCTCCGGTCGATTCTCTCGTTCAAGCTACGGATCACCCAGTAGCCAGCCTGGGGAAGGAAAGAATAATCTCATAAACTGTCATTAATCATACAAATTAGCCCTTGCTTTGCCTAATTAATTAACTTTCAAGCCTGGTTCGAGCAGGAGCTCGGCCAAAGTAAGTAAGTAAGGAAGTTATGTACATCACTTGGACTATCTACATTATGATCATGACAATCCATCAACTTTTTATTCTCTTTTAAAGTCTGAGACAAAATCAGCTCCAGCGGTTGCAAAAAATGCCTCTTGAGGAACTACACGATTTATCCTCCCTCCCAAAAGCTACCTACCCCCTCAAAAATCATGACCCTGGCATGGCCACAGATTAAGCAGTCTGTTTAATAGGTCTGTAATCTGTGATAGCCTTGTTAGAAAACTTTTTCAACTATGAATCCATTCATGTTTTTTTTTCCAATAGCAATGAAATGCCTGAAAAGCTCTGTCCTGCCACTTGCTGTATGTTATGTAATCAAACACCATAGTCACTGGGCATCTGCTACTTAACCAGTAACCACGGTTACATCAGTCTGATGCAGGTCATTGACCTTATTTGTTTGGAGAAGAAGAAAAAGAGCAAAAACTATATGTTTTCCTTCCATTTATACATCTAAAAAAATTATAAAACCTGATTGTGTGATGTCTTACCAGTGTAAGGAAGTTGACTCGCACAAGAAGCGACCCTTTTTCTATGCTTTGTACTTGGACATGTCGTTCCCTCTCCACTGCCCTGCGGATTGCCTCCTCTGTTTTTTGCTTGTTGTCCATGTAGAAAGCTGCCAGGGTTGTTACTGCTGTCGCCACACCTGTAACTAGACCTGCTCCCACCACGCCTGCAACTGACCCTGTAACCTAATGGGGGCAAGATGGTCTTGTGGTTAGGGTTAATGTTAATTTAATATATAAGGGTTCTGTTTGTTCGACATGGCGTTCGATCGGAATCGGTCCATTCTGGAGACAGCCCTATTTTCCACCTATGTATATATTTCCCCTCTCAACTCAGGTGAAAGCTCTGGTATGGGATGTCTGCAGATTTGACGTAAAGCTGGAGGCCCCTAGCCTTGTTGAGGAGAGCCTGGAATCCACCATACTTTTTGAGTATTACTTACTGCTAGGTTTGATGCACTCACATC
>NW_023365735.1:1321-4370 GCF_000003815.2 Branchiostoma floridae
GGCATTATTTAACTATCCCGGCTGCATGCATCAAACCTAGCAGTCTGGTCTTTAACAGCTTGCACAGTACTTACTTTGCAAAATTGTTGTGCTATACCACAGGCACTTTTAATTACTGGTACTGGTTATATGAAACAAATAAAACAAACAAACCATGCTGCCTATATAAGCAGCCCCAAGTGTGGCTCCAGCCACCATACCTCCTGCTGCAAGGGCTCGATCCTGGATCCTGATGGTCGCTCCACCAAAATAATCTAGTACTTGACCTACAGACATCTGCAGAGCTGGTGGCTGCCCAGCATTTGCAGGAGCTTGGTCAGTAGGTGGTTGAGGGGCTGGAGCCCCATACTCCTGTTGACCTGGTTGAGGGACCAGTGGTGCCTGCTGTTGATCTCCTGATTCCAGCGGTTGAGGGGCTGGAGCTCCCTGCCCCTCCTGACTTGGTTGAGGTGGCAGTGGTGCCTGCTGTTGTTCTACTGGTCCCGGCAGTTGAGGGGCTGGGTGAGGTGGCAGTGGTGCCTGCTGTTCGTCTTGGTCTGGAGCCTGGGCAATTTGTGGATCTGCTGGCACCAATGACGGTCCCTGCACCTGAGCACTTTCCTCGCCACGCCCCTGGCCCCCCTCCCCCACTGGTGGATGTTCCGCCCGCAACTGTTTTGGGCGTGTCGCCTCGCCTTGTTCCTGTGTTTCCGCACCTCGTTTCATCCTTTTCGCCTTTCCTGCTCCCTTGGCACTTGTTGATCCTTTATCAGCCATTTTGTGGAAGAAGTAGATGACCAGAATACCAGTTGATGGTAGTAGGAATCTGCAATAGGTCCTGTAGTATATACCGGGTAGTCAAAATGGCGTTGCAGGAAGTAAAGAATGAACCACCCTTTGACCTTTGTGCATGAAGTAACTTCTGAGCAAGAGCATACAAAATAACCTTATTTTTAGTGTTTCATCTTTCCCAGTTGCCTTTTCTTACTAATCTTAGTTAAGTTTTTCTTATGTATTGACCACCGTGTGAATTTTTTTGTATAAAATATGTTTGCCCCAAACTAATGAATCTATTTAACCTCTAGAGCCTTAGAGCATTTCAATTCAAAGGGAAATCAAGGCCTCATGTACAAACAAAATACTGTCTAAACTGTACCTCAGTGGCTTAAAGAGCTTTGGTCACAATTTCTTTTGATATACATGTAACATGTTGTTATGTGTATTCATTTCATCTGTCATGGTCTAACAAAGACCCTCCCTGTTCCCTGCCTACGTAAGAAAACTTCACCTGACCTCACTTGCTCACCCAGGCATTCATTTTTTTGTTTGTACTATTGCATACCTGGCTGCCAAGGGGTGTATGCATAGCACACAAGGTCTGTACTGAACAGTACAATCTGCATATCCGGACAGGTTTATTTGATCCACTCACACCAGCTGCAGGAAGGACCCCTACTCTTTTCGATAAGTTTGGTGGGTTCCTTAAGTTCAAGGTGTGGTTCTCCCTGAACTTGGTGCAAATTTCCACCTGCATGTAGTGAATAAAGTGAGAAAAACCGTACCAAGTGCTTTCCCAAGGATTAGACGTCAGTGGTATGTCTGGGCTCTGGGTCAAACACCCTAGCCATTATGCCATGCAATACCACCTATTATGTCTTGTCACAGACTAGAACAGCTACCCTAGTAAGTCATGGATCACTGATTTGTTAAACAGTTCAGAGGCATCAAACATTGTACCTCCATGAAATATTTGGAGAAGTTTTTACATTCTATGCAAATGACTTTCACATTTACCTGCTTGTAATCCTTGGTGATGTTAACCTCACTTTCACATGTGACAAGTATGAAATTCCTATCTTTTAAATTTAACACTAAGGAATTAATCAATTAGCATTCTCTGTACTAGTTATGAGGCAAGCCACCAAAAGGCCCAGGATTGACCCTGACCTTCATCTTCATAAGACCTAGTAGACCGACATAGCAAATATCATAACAATTCATTAATAGCTTCACACATTATTCTAACCACGAATATCCAGAATCACAAAAATGTGCACACACGAGCCGGCTTAGATTACTTAGTATTTTTCCCCATTTTGTGTATCGACCACCTATCTACCACATGTCTGCTGTGGCAATTGTCCTTTGAGTGGTCACTATAAACAGGTTTGACTGTTCCATGATACAGAGAGTAGTATAAACTTTGCAAGACATATGAACTTAACTGTATATCCAACAACAAGTTAAAAGTCAAGCTTGCGAGTCCTATACCTTATAATATTAGTATAACACAGTAGCAAAGCTGTTTTTATACAGTTGATAACAGTTGTTGTGTTGTTTTTCCTTCTCAGATTCTGCAGTCAGTAATGTTTGTACAGTTGGGTATACTGTAACAGGCCTACCCTGGGGCGTATACTCCACATTTACTGTTGTTGTGATGTTTTTCCTCCTCAGATTCTGCAGTCAGTAACATTTGTACTGTTGCATACTGTGTTTAGTACTGTAGCAGGCCTACCCTGGGACGTATACTCTACATCTTAATGCTGTTGTTGTGATGTTTTTCCTCTACAGATTCTAATTCTGCAGTCAGTAATGTTTGTACTGATGGGTACTGTGTTTAGTACTAAAACAGTAATAACATGTGGCTTATACTGTACATTTACTGTTGTTGTGATATTTTTCCTCAGATTCTGCAGTCAGTAACATTTGTACTGTTAGGTACTGTGTTTAGTACTGTAACAGGACTACCCTGGGGTTTATACTCTACATTTGTCATAGAGGACAGACATGGCTTCAACAAACAGGTGAGGCATTGTCTCTTAGCTCATCTCTTTGTTATATTTCCCTAAAATAACTGTTATACATGTAATAAAAAGGTAAAGGTAGCTCTATCAATCAAGAATCAATCAAGAAGATAAGCCGGCAGAGGAGTTTCATTGGCCGTGGGTACCGGCTCATCTATCCTCGCCTCTCGATCCTTTTTTTTTTTCTTTTCTTTTTTCTTTCTTCTTTGCTTTTTTTTTTTTTTCTTTTTTTCTTTTTTTTTTTTTTTTTTTTTTTTTTTCCTTTC
>NW_023365735.1:4470-29819 GCF_000003815.2 Branchiostoma floridae
CTGTGGCCGTGGCCATGGCCAATGAAACTCCTCTGCCGGCTTAATTTCTTCCCAAACTTATGATACTATCTTTTGTCACCGCAAGATCTGGAGATTATAGCTCCATAGCATTTCTGACCCACAGGGGTAGTGGGATGTTATCCAAGGTATTTGAAGGTGGAGTAAATATGATCAAACCTGCTTTTCTCCAGACCAGGCCTTAAGTTAATACTTAAACTTCTTTGTGTCTGTTCTGATCAACCCTGCTTTTCTCCTAAACTTTTTTATGGACTTGTGTGAAATGTGTCTGATCAACCCTGCATTCTCCCCACCAGACCCTTGGGTTCTACTTTAAGGACCTTGCTAAGAAGTTTGTGGTGACCCAGCTGATCTCGTTGCCCGTGGCAGCAGGTCTGCTCTACATCATCAAGGCTGGAGGAGACTACTTCTTCATCTACGCCTGGCTATTCACCTTCGTCGTTACCATGGTGAGTGGAGCACCTTTTTCCTGCATCTACTGCAGAATGAGACTCCTTATGTCAGTCACTATATAGAGTCATGCCAGGACTCACAAGGGTGACTGAATTGAACCCCATTTAGGACTTTGGCTTCACAAACATCTTGCACAAACAAACACTAGAAACTTCTTCAATAATGAAAGCTTAAAACTTTTTTCAATGACTTCCTCTATAATCTTATGGGAGTAATGGGAGGAACATCTCTTCCCTAAAGCTGTATTGTATTCAACTACATCTTAAGTACAGATTAAGTAGTAGCAAGAATAGATAAAGGGTGCCAAGAGGAATGAAGAAATAATCACAAATCCTGTGCTAGATTTGTAAACAATCAACTAACTCATAAATGTTATTAATCATGATTAATAACATTTATGAGTTAGTTGATTGTTTACTCTTTCATATCCAGAAACAAACATCAAAAGGGAAATGTCCTGCATTTGCTACGTGATATCAACATTGTAATGTATAAAGAAGATCTCTTGACAACAATGAAAAATGTCATCCTTTTGTAACTTTAGAAAAACCTTACATTTTGTTCACATCAGGGCCTGATCTTCATCTACGCAGACTACATTGCTCCGCTGTTCGATCGCTTCACGCCCCTCCCCGATGGAGACCTCCGGACACAGATTGAGACACTGGCAGCTAGCATCGACTTTCCTCTGTACAAAATCTTTGTCGTAGAAGGTATTGCTATCACTATTTCATTTGACAGCACTTACTATTTATTTATTTATTTATCTATTTATAAGGATTCTCCATATACAATGGCAATTGAGGGTATGGCGGAACAGGTGTGAAAGGACACCTTTTCAAAGCCGCCATACACACATGTTTGCACATGTCACAGCGGGGTTATACCGCCCATTACGGGGTGACATACCTTTTGCTGGCTAATTACAAGACGGGGATGCGCCAGGTCTCCTGTCTGGGTGGATGATGTAAATCACTGTGTGGCTGATATGGTATGGAGATTCGCCAGGCCTCCATCCGGGTGATTTGAAGTGAATCACCAACTCCAGACAGAAGGGTATCCCCTGAATAGATATTTGACTTGATAACTGTACACTTGTTACTCTGGAACGGAGGGTAACCTCTGGCAGAGTACTATAATTGTAGTTGGGTGATGTGACAACTGTTTGCAGCTATATCTATATGTTCCCTTTACTAATTTAACCTTCACAAATATCTAGATGTAACAGTCACACAAAATTAGGTGCACAGTGCCAATTTTCATGTAGAAAAGTGCATATTCAGCAAGCGATGCTTAATTATGTAAATGCAGACACTCTACGTTTTTATGCCAAAAATTTTGGAAATGATCAGACATTTCAGATAGCATCCCGTCTTTTTCAGTGACACTTTACGTTTTACCCGCAATACTTCAAAGTATGACTATGACTGACTGACTGACTTCAAAGCCTTGAATATTACATCCTATTCCTCCACAGGTTCGAAGCGATCCTCCCATAGCAATGCCTACTTCTTCGGCTTCTACAAGAACAAGAGGATCGTCCTGTTCGACACGCTGCTGGAGGAGAACCCTGTAAATAAGGAGGCTGCAGCTGGGGAGGCTGCCGGGGAAGGGTCATCTGAGGACAGCTCGGACACGGCCAGCGAACCTGAACAGAAGGTGGGTTTTTAGTTTGTTTTGATGCAGGTATCTGCGTAACTGCTTCCTCATAAAGAGAAATAAAAGAAACTTAATAGGTTTGTTGGTTACCTTTTCTGAGGTTTGATGTTTATTGTTGGGGGAAGTGCTGATTCACGATTTTCAACATATCACAGCTAGGTTTTTATGCTAGGAAGATTCTTATGCTGAAAGAACATACTACAAGCAGCCGAAAATACAATCTTTTGGCATAAGAACCACCAGCCCTGCTGTAGTGATTGCACAAAAGCTGTGTGGCCCAGAGGCTACTGAATGGAGATGGAAACAGCCCTATGCACTATCTACATGTAGTATGGGAAAGACTTTGATATAGAAGTTGTGTGTTTATTTTACTTAACCAGGGAGAGGGAGATGCTAAGGAGGAGGGGGAGAAGAAGAAGAAGATCGGCTGCAGCAATGAGGAGATTCTGGCCGTGTTGGGCCACGAGCTGGGTCACTGGAAACTGGGCCATAATCTCAAGAACATCATCATCAGTCAGGTAGGTCAAAGGTCACAGCCTCGAACTAGTATGTGGCAGGGACACATCCTACGTCATCTCGGACTGCTTCTACCTCTTGGTAGGGTTGTAATTACTGACACTAGTCCAGACTGCAATTTCTACTAGTTAAATCTCAGAGTCTCTTCAGACATCTTGAGAGGTCTAATCTCCCACTCGGTCCCTCTACTATGCTTGCGTGTTACAGTTTTAACATTCTAGTCTATGCTGATTAACACCACATGTTACAGGGAGTACAAAACATAAAAAAATTATCCAGTTGCTTGAGCAATGTTTGTATTAAAGAGATGTTGTAGACTAAAATAAAACTACAGAGTTAGAAGGTATCAAAGGTATATTGTTCAAACTTGCAGCATGTAAAATTAATGCTGTATTTTGGGGGGTATTTCTCTGTTGAGCAATAGACCAGTAGACCCCTTTCCAAACTCTGGTGCATTTGGCAAAACAAAGGGTCTCCACTTAAACAATGTTATAAAATCTACATTAAAAAAATTACCACTGATCCAAATGCACCGGAGTATGAAAAGGGGTCTATTTTGTTACTTTAACCAAAGGGTTTTAATTTTTTTCCAGGTGAACACATTCCTGTGTTTCTTCCTGTTTGCCCTGCTGAGTAACTGGAAGGAGCTGTACGCGGCGTTCGGCTTCCCCGACTCCCAGCCGGCTCTCATCGGTCTACTCATCATCTTCCAGTTCATCTTCTCCCCGTATAATGAGGTGAGATTATTTAAATATTTACTGTAAGGAAATCAAACTGATTTGACATAAAAAGGGTAAGATCAGGACTGTCTCCAGCTTATTATTTTCCGTCAAACCCATTGTTTGGGAGCCCATGTTGTTGATTTTTTCCCAGTAAAACATTTCATTTTAAGCTCATGAAAGTACATTTTCAACCGATTCATGTAATTTTTGGGACGGATGGGGTAAAATTATTTTCCGTCCCAACAAGCAAATTTCTGTCCCTGGACGGAAGGACGGGTCCTGGAGACAGCCCTGGGTAAGATTTAGAATCTTTTGAGTGGCGTCCGCCATTCTTTGTCAACTCTTATCATCACGTATCCTAGGGGTGGTCACGTGACATGAGGGTGTTATAGATTAGGGGAAGACGATGGCTGCCTTGGTTACGATTTAAGGATAGGGAGCAGGATTTAATATGCTCTCCCTGTCAAAGACCCTGGAGGGACAGTGCGAGAGTGTGACAGCAAAAGAGAGAGAGCGTGCGAGATGGAGTTCTGATGAGAGAGCATGTAAGAGAAAAAGGGTTTAGATAAGAGAGTGAGCTCCATGGCCCATGAGGGAGAAAGTGTGAAAGAGAGACTTCAGATAAGAGCTAGAGAGAGAGAGAGAGAGTGAGAGAGTGTTGCTAAGGCAAACAAGTAGTCAGAAGCACATTTGAGTTGCAAGCACAGTTTTTTTTGCATTGCCGCACCAGCGGCAATGCCTTATGCCAGCTTTCTTCCATGGTTGGATCAATGGACGGACCTTTTAACCCAGCCCTTCCAAAGCCCCTTCCAAAGGCCCTTCTTTTTGCTGGAAGGTGACAGTTCAAAATTAGTTATGACCATTCGATACAATGACCATACTCATATGTAGTTGACCCCTAAGGGTACACAAACATTAGGGAGGCAAGCCAATCCACTGGACCACGCTCGCTCGCGGCTAATCGCTCGCTCGCTCACTCGCGGCTAATCGCGGCCGAGTTTCATGGCTTAGTTAAACAATGGTACATTCCAGGCGAGTATTAAAATGCTCTTCTAGACGCATGTTACTGTATGTGGTCCAGCGTAATAAATCTACGCTTTAACTCACCATGTTTATATAAAGATATATCACAAATTGCATCAGAAGGAACTTATTTTGTAATGAAAAATAATGCATATTCATTGTGGGTCAAAAAGTTTTACAAAACCTGTTTAATGTGCCAATAATTCATGTGACATAAATTATGATAATGAGGTAAATTTCCAATATCCCCTTTTGCTGCATTTCCTACTGAAGAAGCTAGGTGTCGCTCTCAGCAGTTCAGTCATAAAATACGCGGTAATGCACAGCTTTTCTTAAAAGATTTCTTGTTTTGCCTTCTGGGGTTGAGTTCCCCTTTAAACGTTCGTTCCTGTTTCTCCCAGCTGCTATCCTTCCTGATGACTGTCCTGAGCCGCAGGTTTGAGTTCCAGGCCGACACCTTCGCCCTGGGTCTGAACAAGGGAGCCGACCTGTGCACCGCGCTCATCAAACTCAACAAGGACAACCTGGGGTTCCCGGTGCACGACTGGTTATATGCCGCCTGGCACTACTCTCACCCTGGCCTCCTGGAGAGACTACGGGCGCTGGACTATAAACAGAAGGAGCAGTAATGCGAGCATTCTCAGGGCACTGGTTAGGGGTGGGTACCGGTATGATGCACCAGTACAAAAACATATTTTGTTGTTGGACCGGTCTGAAAAAACTCTTTGGACCAGATTTGGACCGGGTAGAAAATGACCAGATTACAGTATGTCGGCAGGGGTTTACATGTTTTGGCGCTTACTGGTTCAAGAAAATATCAAGTTTCCACATTCAAACTTACCAAATTGGACCAATGTTTGAATCCCTCATTCACAAGTTTTCACAATCAGGTCCAGGTTCAGGTTCAGCTCCAGATCGGGACCTGAACCTCTGGACTTGAACCGAACCCGTACCTGAATTGTCTGTGCTGCTACCCATCCCTAGCAATGATACATTATTGTAAGGCAATTTAAATTGTAAAGAGTTAGCTTTAAAAAAATCATGTTACCAAGGAGTTGCCAAGCAGATCTTTTGGTGGTAGTTTGTATCCATGGGCTGGTACTATGTTTCTACCTGAGGTTTTGCTTGGATATTAGTTGACATTTCCAAACTTTTAAAGGCTCTGCTCTAAAACCTAATGTAATGCTACTAAGACTTGCATCTACTGTAAGTTATGTTATTCGAATTTTTGAGGCAATGACCAAAAACCTTGATACTGGAGGATTTTATAAGTAGCATGCTTTTATTCCTGTTATTTCTCTTTCTGTAACATTGAAGATTATCACAAGGGAAGGTTCATGAGTAGGGGAAACCATGCTGCTTTGATGGAGGGCTATTATTGTTTGTTCAGACATAGTACAGTTAAGGAGGTTAAACATGAACAAGTGCATCTTTTACCATGTGTCAAGATTCTACATGAGAGACTTTAATGGTAACAGTACTTCCAAGTATGATACGAACTTACTATTACATGTATAAGAAAATTGTACATTTTTCTATACATGGTCCCATGGATATTATAGCACACAACTGGAGAGTATTTTTGTTTACAACTATTGTTTGACTGGCCATACCAAAAAATTTCTTGCAAAGGAAGTGGATGAAACCTGGATGGTGTCAAGTGTCCTATTGACTTCAGTATTCTGGCTCTAACAATTTTATCATCTTGGTTATCATTTTGTCCCAACAGACAAGTAAGTTTGTTGAACTGACCTAAGATACATTCATTCCACATTAAGGACCATTTGAGATTATAACATTTAGCAAAAGTTTTCTGATAGTTATGGAAAGTAATGTACATTAATTGTAATAAAACGTCCATCCATCAGGCAAGTACTTTCAAATGATCTTTTAATTTGTGAGATATGTTATCAGACTATTTAAGGTAGTACATTCCTACACTGTACATGTACTTTATACAATGTACTTGAAAAATCACTTTTTCGATGTTATGCCTACTGAGACCTTTGAATGTCAATATAGAAACATTGACCAAATAAACAACTTCAAGGTTGGTAAAGTTTACAGTTTTTCTTCACCTCTTTTTTCATAAAAACATATCTTATAGACTTACAATCATCAATACAAGAATACAGCTACCTAACAGTAGGTGTGCCTATAACTTGGTTGCCAATGAAAGTTTTGCAGTCTTTTGACCAGCCTAGACCCAAATAGAATAAACATGACATAGTTTCTAGTGGGCAAATTGGATTGTAGTTTTTTTTTTCTATTCTATCCATTATTTTCAAGTCCACAACACTCGTATGAAGACTGTGTCATATGTACAGGTTACTTTGTGGGGCAATGACTCCAATCAGAAATAGATCTATTGATACATCTAATTGAATAAACTGCACAGAGTTGGGAAATTGAGTAGATGTTTCGTACAAAGTTTACTTATAGGACTACCGTGTCATGTGTACAGGTTATTCTGCAGGGCTCTCAGCTCCACCAGTTTCCTGAGGGTGATGTCTGCATGTGGGTTCTCCTGAAAGAAACAACACTAGTTATAAAATTACTCCTTTAGTTGTACAAAAACTGGTGTGTTAAGTAATGAGTAATAATTCTTTGGATGCAAGATGCTTGCATTTCATGTGGTAGGTTTGTAGTTTTGACTCTCAGACTACCGTTAAGCCATACCAAGACATACCCCTGTACCAACAAACCAAACATTAAGACACTAAACAAACCAAATAGTGAGACGATTCATCCAGGCATTCTTGAGTCAATGACACACACCCTAAAAACCTGATGTTAAAGATAAAAATCTCCCAAACAGCTAAAAAGATGACAAAACCAGCCAGAGCCCAACCTCTGCTTGCACTTGGAGAGTATATAGGCTCTCTCTCTCTGTCAGACTTACTGACAGAGAGAGAATTGACGCCATACTAAGTACAGTTTGAATCCTCCGAAGACCATGTTGGCGGGTAATTGAATTAAGCAGTAGCATCTTCATGTGGTTTGTTTGTTAATAGACAATATGATGACATCAAATGGAAAGTTGTATGCAAGTTGAACATAGCAAGAATCAGCTCTTACCTGTACGATGTCCCTGAAAGGTGTGCCCTTCAGCACAGGTAGGAAGGCCTTGATAGCAGGTATCTCCACATAGATGGAGTCAGAGTAGCACATGTACAACACAGCTGGGACCCGGTACACCTGGCAATGGGTCAGCACTGCAAGGAGAAAATAGAAAAATATAAATCGGTCCAATGTCCAATTTTACCCAGAGCTATAAATAAATAAAGAAATCTTTACATAGATGGAGTCAGAGTAGCACATGTACAACACAGCAGGCACCCTGTACACCTGACAGTGGGTAAGCACTGGAGGGGGAAAACAGAAAAATATAAATCAGTTTTATTTTACCCAGACCAGAGCTATTTTCCTACAGGAATCTCCACATAGATGGAGTCAGAGTAGCACATGTACAACACAACAGGGACACGGTACACCTGACAATGGGTCAGCACTGGAAGGAGAGGCAGACAAAACGTAAAAATGCATGTCAGTCCAGTGTTATCGTGTTATTATGCTATTTTTCTAATGGTCATAATAAGGACAGATAACATGTTCAGGCTTCATATACAGCATGCAATGGCAAATTCCTCTACTGTTTTCAATATATTTATTGCCACCGTTGGTCAAAATTGACCTACACCATCAGCTATATATAATGGCTAAACTGCTCAATACTGCAGATTTGCCTTTCTTCTGTGCTGCACATCAGTTTAGCTTCACCTGATTTTATTTGCTTAGACAGCGTCCATCAAAATTTGGATTTGTCATTTGCAAGGTCCTCTCATTGCTCCAGTTAATAACTACAATCAATATAGTTATATGCACATTAGATCTCAGCTTATGTACAAGACAGTCACTCAGTGGGTCAAAGCACTACAGGACAAGGGCCATCCCGGCCACTTAACGAACTCTAGCTCCTCAGTGACACTCTTACTATTACATGTATTGCCTCCTCATGGTGACTTACGAACTCGTTGTTACAATTTTGTTATGTTGACATTTTAAAAGCCTATGTAAAGTCTAAGCCTGTGAATAGCAGATTTCTTTGAACATAACAAATTTGTAGTACTTCGAAATTGTATTTTAACTAGAAACTATTGTCATGACTGATCCATTGTTTTAACGTCGTTAAGTTAATTCTCGTAAATGCTAATTCTTGTACAGTCAAACCTGCCCAAGACGACCACCCGGGGGACCGGGAAAAAACGGTCGATTTGGACAGGTGGTCGCTAAGAAGAGTATCGTCTCAAAACATTCCCGATGCAAAGTATAAATGGTTGCCGTTGTGTTTAATGGCAAATAGCAAGCACACTGCACGCACGCAAAGAAGCAAGGTCTTCAATGTCAAATACAACACGCACACTGTAAACTGTAAATTTAACCCCAAAATCCGACGCAAACTGGCTGATTTCGGAACAAAATCGCGCTAATTATCATAAAAAATCGATGAAAACCTCAATCTTGAAAATGATGCGGTCGTTATAGGTCCCAATTTGGGCCGGTCGCGGTCGCGTTGGCCAGGTGGTCGTTGAGAAAAGGTCGCTTAATGCTTACGTCAATGGGAAAATAAATCGGGACCGAGAAAAAGCGGTCGAAATGGCCAGGTGGTCGCTGAGAAGAGGTGGTCGCTCGGGCAGGTTTGACTGTATTTTTAAAATGGAACATGATTGTAATGTCCTCGCAATTCAGCCTCCTTGGGTACCAGGAGGACTGTTATGTACTACTCAGTACAGTCTAGGTTTCAAACTGTCAACCCTTTGGTACAAAGGTTTGCCACAGGACAACCTACACCGCATTCTGCAGGGTAGCTGACACTTAAAGCTAAACCTCACCTGAGGCCGGCAGCCCCTTGGCTGTGTTGGGCTGCTCCAGGTACGGACAGACAGGCTTCCCGTGGAACTGGTTTGTCTTCAGTCCGCGCAGAAACGGGACCGTGACGTCCGACAGCGACACGGAGCTGCGGAACTCGCTGACTGGCGCGCTGGCCAGGATCCCGACATACGTGTTGTGGATGTTGATACAGGAGAATAACTGGAAGAAAATACAAGAATTTAACCGGAGGAAAATTGATATTTCAAAACAGAAACCAAAATAGCCAGAGAGTCAGCCATGTTAGCTTTAATGTGCTCTTTCACTAGTTTCAGTTCCTTTTTGGGCCAAAAACAAGGGAATAAGAGAGCGTACTAAAGCTAAGCAAGGCTGGCATCCAGGCTACTGGCTAGAACCATGACTCAACAGTTATTCATTAACTGTTTGCAAATTCCTTTAATTCAATATGTCATATGACACACAAGAAAAGACATAGACAGACATCACTCTCATTCACTCACTATGTGGTTTATTGCCTGGTGTTTTCTGTTAGGTGAGGGTTAAACTTGCTTGCACAGAGATATAAAGGAAAACAAATTCCTAGTAATATTTCAAAACAAAAGCCGTTTTATAGGTGAGGGCTAGACATGCTTGCACAGAGATATAAAGGAAAACAAATTCCTAGTAATATTTCAAAACAAAAGCCGTTTTATAGGTGAGGGTTAGACATGCTTGTGCATTTAGATGGAAAGGAAAACAAATTCCTAGTGACATTTCAAAACAAAAGCCTTCTTTTCTGTTACTTTGTAAATCTGCCCACTGACCTGTTGAGTCCATGAGAACATCATCTCAGGTGGTATGTCAACGTTACACTGACACACGATGACACTGGGCGCCGACTTCAGTCTGTGCAGGAAGCAGGTGGCGTCCGCAGGTGAGGTCTGCTCAAAGGTGTTACAGGTGTCCTCTGACAGACCACTTCCGATCATTCCAAGGATCTCTGTCTCTTGGTGTAGCAGGTATGTGTGGATAAATCCTACAACAGAACACAAAACACAGGTGTAAGAAACAGGTGACATCAGCAGGTGAGGTCTGTTCAAAGGTGTTACAGGTGTTTTCTGATAGACCACTTCCGATCAAACCTAGGATCTCTGTTTCCTGGTGTAGCAGGTAGGTGTGGATAAATCCTACATCAGAAAGAAAAACACAGGTGTAAGAAGCAGGTGAGGACTGATCAAAGGTGCTACATGTGTTTTCTGACGAGACCACTGCAGATCATTCCAAGTATTTCTGTCTCTTGATGTAGCAGGTATGTGTGGATGAAACCTATAGAAGAACACAAAACACAGGTGTAAGAAACAGGTGACATCAACAGGTGAGGTCTGTTCAAAGGTTTTACAGGTGTCCTCCGACAGACCGCTGCCGATCATTCCAAGGATCTCAGTCTCCTGATGTACATGTAGCAGGTATGTGTGGATAAATCCTGAAAATGTAAGGCAAATCTTGAAAGATAACCTAACATACTACTTAATAAAACTAAATATTATCATAGATCTCAAAAGGAAATTTTATTGATTCAGCAAGATTGAAAGGCATTATTAAGGAATTCCCTTTTAAGGTACAAGAAAAACTGACATTTCTGTCTCAAAACCTACTTTTCTGCTTTATTATATTTATATCTCTTATCATTATAGCATACAACATTATAGCAGTTGTGTCAGTTTAGGAACAATTGAGACAAAGTTGCAGCCCATTACCTGTTGCCACTGGCCCGATTGCCACAATGAGAGCCGAACACTCGATACAGTCGTTGGGAGATTCGCTGATCTCCTGTTTCGCCTGGGTTGACCATCTCAGCACGGCTGACGGACTGGGGGAGGAGACACAAAAACAGCTTTCAAGCCATGGATGATAGACACTTGTGTGGCCAACTGCATGTTTTTGCCGAATAGCTCCTCTGGCATGCATATTATCTGTCTACTTCAGTACTTGGCCAATTCTTACTACTAGAATTTTCCAGCAACTTGTGGTGTATGTTCTGAAAATATCCGAAATCGGATGTAATGGTCAGGAAAATATTATTTTGCATCTGGGTATTTTGATGTCTAACATTTTGAATAGATTTCAAGGCATTTTCATGATAATGGAGACATTTTCTGCACTAGTTTTTTAACAAGACCAAAGGATCTTGACATGCACATTAGGATCGACAGGAGGCGCTTTTGTATTTCAAAACTCATATGTTGTTGTATAAGTTGTAACGTTAACGCACCAACTTCAAGGAACTACTGCCAAACATTTAAGTGCCCTCTTAAGTAACCACGGTATATAACTGGTAAGTGGTTACACAAAGTGACACATGAAGTGTCAACAAACACCCAAAACAGAACACATGTGCACCATGACTTGCAAGGTGTATCAGTCACCATAGTTCACCTCTCGTATTTCTGCTTCAGATTAAAAATCAAAGTATCTATGGACAATCCAAGACGGACGATGTCTTCTCTACACTCTACCTGGGCTTCTGACTTGCTTCCTCTTCTTCTTCTTCGTCGTCAACCGCTCTAGAAGACGCCAAAACAAGATCTCCGTATCCACAACCAAGAGGTGCTGCCATCTTGATGACCTCTAACCTTTAGACTGTACCATTGCGTCAAAAGGGGTATCTTGTAGAAAATGGTACCGCCTTTTGCCGCCGACACCAATGTCTTTTGCACACGGATCTATTTGGCAAAATATGCCCTTAGCGTTTCGAGAGTGACTGTCAGTTTTTTTCCAAACTTTCTTTCAAGGTACATTTCCGATGAAAACTTTGCAGTTCGATTTTCAAAATGCACTGGAAAGAGAGGTGAGATTGTTGGAAGGAATGTAACGCTTGCATCTGTGAGTATTTTTATGAGCACTCCTGCACACCCCTTGTTGTTTGTCAAAGTAACCTGACCCTGCCTGGAACACAAGATGGCGACCGAACCGAGGTTGGAGGAGAAAACTTTCGAGGACGAAACCTCGCAGGATTCCTTCCAAACGGACCAGAACGGCAACACGGGAGGCAATGGACTTGGCGAGGACGATGAGGCGTTCGCAAACGATAGTTTCATCCACCCAGGGTTCGATAGGACCTCCATTTTCATCGAGGGCGCGTCGGACTCCGAGTGTGGAGATGGCAAAGATGGAAGCTCGCACGGACACTCGGACATGGGTGACGACAACTCTGCACAGGGGTACATCCACC
This sequence comes from Branchiostoma floridae, assembly GCF_000003815.2. Taxonomy (NCBI): domain Eukaryota; kingdom Metazoa; phylum Chordata; class Leptocardii; order Amphioxiformes; family Branchiostomatidae; genus Branchiostoma; species Branchiostoma floridae. Next base: position 16,963 of record NW_023365735.1, read on the forward strand.
ACACCATATCTCCCGATCAGATCACCTTCTCTATCACCCCGGGGCGGTGTAACATGCCCGATCCCACCAACATTGACCACGCTACGCTAACGCTAGAGACCGAATGTCCCACCACAAACAGTAAGGAAGTGAAGAGGTACCGCTGTACGTACTCCGATTGTAACCGTTCTTACAGTACCGCTGGAAACCTTAAGACACACCAGAAGACGCACACCAAGGACTACACGTTCGTTTGTAAGCAGCAAGGTTGTGGCAAGGCCTTCTTAACGTCTTATAGTCTTAAGATTCACGTCAGGGTCCATACGAAGGAGCGGCCGTACAGTTGTGATGCAGCGGACTGTGAAAAATCCTTCAACACGTTATACAGGTATGTACCTTCTATTACATAACATTGAGTCACGGTTATGTAATCAATAGCGTAGAAACGACATGTTTTTTGATAATGCTCCTATAAGCCCTTTCACAGAGGTCAGGGCGCTTGTGCGGCGACAGGATTTCTAGGTACATCGTCAAAAGTAAAGGCCCACTAATAATAATAAAAGAAAAATAACGACTGGACGTTGTTATTCAAATCGAAACAGTGGTCAAGACAAGGACTGTTTTCTTTTTTGAGGCCCTTACCTTTGAGTCTTGTCATATTACCAAGGATAAGCCTTCTCACATTAGTTAGGACGCATGTGCGTGCAGTAATATGTCAAAGAGTAAGGCACACAAAAAGTAAACAAAATCCGTCTGGACATTGTTATGCAAATCGAAACGGGGGTCGAGACAAGAACTGTACCTAGAAGACCTTTGAGTCTTGACATACGAAGAATTCCTGTTGCCACGCATGCATTCTGATCTCTGCTGTGAGAGGGCTTATTCTATTTTTGGTTCATTTCCATGTGATTTGTAAGGTTTTGATATCTGCTTCAATGTTGATGATGATGGCTGCTTCTTCGTGTCCGAAGATCATTGGGAAGGTTGTCCTCGGTCTCCCCTGCACGCTCTCATGTGGCTATATAGTCCAATCCTCGATCCGCACCTCCTGGTGCAGGATGGGCAAATGAAGCCCTGTGCAGATGGCGGCTGGTCGGCCACAGCTTTCCTTCGTCTTCTCCTCTCCTCTGCTCTCTCTCTTCGAGCTGCCTCGAAGCTTTCAGCTCCTCTCTTGCATGCAGCTTTCCAGGCTTTTCTGTCTGTGGCAATATTTTCCCATTCCCTGACTGGGATGCCGGCTGAGCTGAGCTGGTGTTTCAGTTGGTCCTTGTAGCGTTTCCTGGGAGCTCCTCTGTCACGCTTGCCCTGGCACAGCTCTCCATAGAAGACAGCTTTGGGCATTCTGGAGTCCTCCATTCGTGACAGGTGGCCAGCCCAGCGTAGCTGCTTTGACATCAGCATTGTCTCTATGCTTGGAAGGTTGGCTCTCCCTAAGACTTCGTTGTTCGTTACATAGTCTTGCCACTTAATACCCATGATGCACCGCAGACAACGCTTCAGCAGGCGGGCTAAACCACGTTGAGGGGGCACGGACAAGGACAGTCCTTAAAACCTACAGCTCCGAGGTCGCCACAGCCGTCTTAGTCTACTGAGCCACTGTAGAAGGATGCGGAGCCTAAGGAGTGGAGTTGGTGCCAGCAGAAGCTGGCTGCGCGAACCAACCTTCACTATAAACCCACGCAGCGCAGGCGGGAAGGAAGTCCTACAGCGATGGAGAAGGGGCGGAACGACAGGTACTAGATGGTACTGGGAGTCGCAGTTTCAACTCTGCATGTAGGCGGCTCGGGAACATGGGTCGCTTGTTTGCTGACTGAGGCAACAGCAACATTCGGCAGCGCCTCGAGCGACCAAGCAGCCCTCTTTAGCAGTGTTTCCGCCAGACCGCAGCTGGGAGGCCGTCCACCTTGGGGCGCGAAAACCGCGAACATTAAATTTAATTGCAAAACCGCGAACATTAAATTTAATTGTAAAACCGCGAAAATTAAAGTTAATTGTAAAATCGCGAAAATTAAAGTTAATGGTTAACTGTCGCAAGAAAAAACAAAACAACTAACGTCCGATTAAGTTCAGTGCCGAAGTGTTATGATCTGTGCCGCGTACCGGTATGCCGCACCGAACGGGTACTACGACTTTTAAAAAGTTCTAGAAACGGTTCTTGGGCTTTCAAAAAAGAAATAGCATTTGTATATATTCTCTTTTATGTTGTAGTATACTTATAAATCATCTAAAACCTTCCATAGATCGAGAAATTTGCGTTCAGAAATGACGAAAATATCGTCGATCAGCGACAGTGAGCGTAATGGCGGCCGAAATCCCGCAATCTCACGTGGTGACTTCTCGCGAGATCTGGGAAAGCTAGCGACGTCACGGGAAACTAGCGCTGTGATTGGCTAGGATACACAACAACTACCGACCGCCATTTTTGATGCGTATTTATCCCGAAAATTTCTGCCGTTTTCGGAGATTTTGCGGGCTCAAAACTCATATAAAAAGGAACCAAAGTTATACTTGATGTTTTTTACGTCCATCACCTCTGATGTGAACACTTTATTTTTCCGCTGTGTTGCCGATAACGAACTTGAAAGAGGTCTTGGATTTCCCGTGCCAAGCACCCGGTGGGCACATGTTTCTGGTCATCGTGTTTTGTTTTGTTTACGATGATTGATGATGAAAACAGAGACTAAAGTTTTTAATATCTAGACAAAGTTAGTGTGTTTTCCTATTAAGTTATTTCTCCCAATAACAACTATTAGTTTGTAGTGTAATAGCGAGATCGACCTACCGCCAAGTTTTCGAAATGTGGCAGGGAAAATTCGCATAACTGAGACCTTGAAAAACGGGTTTTATCGTATGCGAAAGGGCGCCGACACACATTTGTCAACAATCATAACAATAGCAAAACAAACAGTAAGCGGCTTTCTGACTCTGGACGGCGTCCCCAAGCGTCTAGCTTCAATACAAAACACAAAACTGCGGTTTACATTTATCGACTTTGTACAGATTTCTCGACAAAATGTGGGTCGCATTTTTTTAAGAGGACGGCCTCTGTTTGCGTTCAAGCCGTCCAAAACGAAATGAGACCGTCGATGGACGGGTGGACGCCCCTCTGGCGGAAACACTGCTCTTTAGGGATAGCGCTGCTTGCTCCAGATGGAGGAGAGCCTAGAAAAGGTGGCTTAAAAACCGCTTGTCTCACACACACCTGGTTGGTTCGCCGTGGCCAACGGGCATCTCATACCAGCGGTAAGAAAGAAGAATGTAAGAAGAAATCAAGAATGCTGAAGGTTGCGTGCTGGAACGTACGCACGATGCAGGACAGTGATGAAAGTGACAGACCTCAGAGGCGCTCAGCTCTTGTAGCCAGAGAGCTTGCTAAGCTGGACATAGACATCGCAGCTATTAGCGAAGTGCGGTTTGCAGAACAGGGCTCACTGACAGAACACGGGGCGGGCTACACCTTATATTGGTCTGGGAAAGGACGCTTCAATGTTAAGGGCATGGCTATTGACATGATGTTTCTGTCAGTAGTGACTTACTGACAGGAAGCACAGGAATTTCCGGTTTCGCATAAGGATTGTGGTAATCACATATAACTAAAATAAGGTTCGTGTGTGTCACATAGTGATTCGTGCGAATCACATAAGGTCCGTACGTTTATGCATAGTGATTTGTGTGATTTTCATAAGGTTCATACGTTTTCACATAATGATAGTGATTCGTGCGTATCACATAATGTTCGTAAGAAATCTCATAGGGTTCGTGCAAATGCTTAGGCACCCCTGTTAACACACAAACCTTATTTGCAGAACTTGAGAGGCCTGTGGGCGTGATCTCTGATCTTTATGTTTTATGTTACCAATATCCTTGTTTTATCATGAAGGTAATCATTCTTGCTAAAGAGATGTCAAAATGTTATATTTTTGCACCATTGTACAGGATTTTGCTTGGGGAAAAAATGTGTTTGATGTTCAGCAGTTGTACAATGACATGTCTTTGTACAATATGCCAGGCTTGACTGAAATTAGGTCAGACTCAGGACCTGAGTGTATTGCCCTGGAAAAACAAATAAAGTGAAGTGAAGTGGGGTTAGTGTTGACAGGATCTTGTGGTGTTTTCACAAGTCTGGACAAAAGGAATATCCTGTCTGACAATGTCTGTAGTGCTTAAAATTATTGTAGGAATGTCTTGTTGACAGGAACATCTTGCCAATAAGTGTAGTAAAAAAATTAGACTATCCTGTCAATAGTATTAGTAGCACATTATTCACGTACATGTCGATGACAGATTGACTGGTCTTGCAGACAGCAGTCCTTGTACTTGTAGTATACACTACAATGAAACCATACATGGATGTAGCTATCAGTTTGTCTTTTTCTGACATGAGAGGGTTAGCGAAGGCATTCTGATTTTCCCTACCAAAGATCTGCTTGGAGATTAGGGTACTCACATATAATTGTGTTTCATGTTCTGGCACTGGCGGTCTTCTATCTACTATCACTATCAACTATGGAAACAACTTTGCTTCCACAAGCATGCAGCATGATAAGCCAATCATTTCTGTAATGATGCAGGCGATTTCTTGACGTTTGATATTTACCTACTAGGTTCCAAGGAAGTTTGAATTATTTTTTTTTGGCTACTGTAGCCTTGGTGCCATCCTCTGTTATTATATAATCCTCTATAGTAACTGCTGGCGCCATCTTTTCGCTTGGTTGTAACCACTGGCGCAATCTTTTTGCTGTTGGGGGTTAGCAAGCGAGATTGCGCCAGTGGTTACATTGACTATGATATGAGTAGAGTATTGAGCACTCCTCCCCTTACATGGGCAAAGAGCTTACATAATAGCAGCAAACATGACTTTCTCGTCACTGCAAATGAGTACAACAAGTCTGATGTAGTGGCTCGTTCATTATGCAAATGCCCAGTGCACGGAAGGGTGCTAGAGTGTGTGGATAAGAGTGCTTTGTGTATTGATTCATCTGAACAAAAGTAAAAGAGCATTGTCGCACATTGATTCTTGCGTTGCAAAATACAGGATGTTCACATATATTTTTAGATATGGAAATTAATCTAATTATTTGAGAAGCTTTTGTGTGGCATCTGCCATTCTTTGTCAACTCTGATTGTCACATGAGGTTTGTCTATGGTTATTTTTGTTTCTTTTGGAATAATAGCCATGTCACGTTTTTGCCATGTTTTTTCTAGCGTTTTGGTGTACATGTCCCACTGTTTTTCATGTGTATTGGTACCAACAGCTAATCTTGATATCTTTTATAAACAGGGCTTAAAATACAGAGGAGCATACCACAAGGCTCAACATATAGTATTACATTTTTGAGATTATTAGAAAAACACATACAGTAAACATTATAATATAAACAAACCTCAAATTTAGCACGCTGTGTACAGACCTACCGGGTAGTTCATGTTTTGTGACTCACATATTGTAAAAATTTACCAGCCACTAGGAACCTCCAAGTCGAAGAGCCAGTTGACAATTTGTAGAAAGTGCAGAAAAAAGGGGGAAATACTCCCCAACAAATATCCTCAAGACAAGCCTCTGGAACTACTGCTTACCATTACTTGGAGACTTAATCTATAACAGTATAAGTGCATTGGGCCTAGGAAAAAAAATGTTGTGTTTCCTGTTTCAGTCCTGAAAAAATTAGGGTCGGTAGGTAGGGATTGTCTTTTTTTTTTTTCTTGTAATTTTTTTTAGGCTGGCCAAAACTCTAGTGATACATATTACAATACAGTCGAACAAAGTAAACTGAAGTGCATGAGGACACTTCTCTTTTAATGTCAAACTTTAATTTTGTGTACAATAGATACATTTATCCTTCAATAGATAGGACAAGCAGTGTTTTTGCTTCAATAGGATGCAGGCTGAATAAAAATTCTAACTGGAAACTGTGACTCCTCTGCCCACCCCCAAAAAAAAAGTCTAGGGTCGGCAGGTTTTTCTAGGGTAGGTACTCTCATGTCCCTAATAAACGTACCGGGACGTTTATTTTTTTCAGCCTCACAATCCACCCGGTACGTTCTTATTTTGGACGGTACGTTTATTTTTTTTCTGAAAATTGGGGCTTTGCTTAGCCAGGACCCTCAAAGAATTGAATTTCTGGGGTTTGCTGCCCATATTTCCGCGGTATTTTTGCTCAAAATTCCCTATTTTTCGGGCGAAACGGCGCGGATTTCCATGAGCGCGTACGCGGTACTCTTTCGGTGATTTCGGTCGATCTCGCTATGACTCTACGAAGTAAATGTTGTTCTTGGGGGAAAATAAAACACCACACTGGCGTTTTGAAATACAACTTTTACATAAATAACTTTTAGTTTTAATCTAGTAGTAGTTTATAGTCTCTGTTTACATCGTAAACCAGCACCTTGAACGAGGAATTTCCCGCCGGTCTTGTGGTTCCATGCGCTTTCGGCAGCGAGGCGGAAGAGTGATTCGTTCACATAATAAATGCTGGACGTAAAAATAACAACTATAACTTCGTTTCCCTTGTGATATGAGTTTTGACGCCGCAAATTCTCCCAAACGACAGGAATTCGTCGGTAAAAACAGCAAGTTCATAATCATTTCTAAGCATAAAACCGCCACAACTTTCCTTTGTAGATGCATGTGCCATTATGCCGAGATGGTCACGTCGAAATAAAACTTTCTTAACGTAGGCTTATTTCTTTGACAAAAATCAACCTTAGTCTAGTTTTCACATAACTAACTTTTATTTAATAGATTTTAATCGTTTTTATACCGTAATCACTGTATTTTATGCTACACATCAGAATCTTGTTGCGTTATTTTACCTTGGTAAAAGTGGAGTCGTCCACTGACCCCTAGTGACCTTGTTTACAGCTGCTACGACGCCATGTTGGAGACAAAACCGAAAGACGGAGATTTCCATTTTTGGCCCGCGGAATACGAAAATTGGGACAGCGTACATGCATTTCAAGAACCTAAAACATCAGATACATGAACGGACGGTCTATTTGTAAAATCTGCCCATATAGCTTTCCAGTCTGCACAGAAATGACGATGTAGAGAAGGGTAGAAGTGCAAAGAGTCTGAGATGAGAAAAAAACGCCACGTGAATTCAACAACACTTCGCATAAAATCACATAATTTTGTATAATGTTTCCTTTATTCAATGTCTCCTTCAGAAAGAGTCCAAGTTTAACCGACATTTTGCTGATGTAGTACAGAAAAAAAACGTGATTCCCTCGTGGATAATTTACTATTTAGCGCAGCGTAACGCGGCCGGCCACGCGCCGGTGACGGCAGTGTTGGCATAGCGGCCGGACTGAAAATCGTCTGGCCGCGACCGCATTCGACAGGTGACTGCTATAGACTATTTCTTAATGCTTAGGTCAACGGGAAAAATCCAAGGGACCAACGAAAACTGACCGCATGGCCAGTTACGTGGCCCCTATACTCAGGTGACCCCTAAGGCAGGTTTCACTGCGAATTTTAACTTACCTTTTATCAAACAAGATATCTATAGTAAATTCTTCAGCTTATCATTTATAGAACTAACTGATGTGGTCCTTAGGCATAAATGAATAAAAAGACCTACCTGCTTATCATCTCCTTTTCTTTGGACAGAAGTAGCATGGTCACAGTTAAATACATGTCAATTTGGTAATTTTCCGGGGGGTATGTTTATTCCGGGGGGTACGTTTATTAGATATTGACGATTTGTCCGGGGGGTATGTTTATTCCGGAAGGTATGTTTATTAGGGACATGAGAGTAGGGAAACAGGAAACACAACATTTTTTTCCTAGGCCTTGACCATTATGGTCATATACTTTGTACTGAAACTTTAGTGAAAGTTAAAACAGTGCATGCGTGAACTGTTTGATTTTACTCTATTTGCTGATAGAAGAACAGGCCAATATGTGTGTTGAATAATAGTAGTTCTACCTTATTCTTAAATCAAAACTTGATTTACCAAATAAAGCTAATCATAAGGTATCGAATGTCTTAGAAGTTGCTTCATTTGGTAACTTGATATCTTTGCTTAAAGTATGTGATTATACAATGTAATGCTAAATCAACTTACATTTCTATGCATTATTTGAATGAAGAATAATTTTGCTGGAGATGCTGCTTCTATTGCTGCATATTTTGTTAAGGCCACACTTGCAGCCATATACCATCGCTTGTCAGGGCTCAAAATACCACCTGCATATGCAGGGTAGTGCAGATAAAATTGGAGCTGTGCGGGTTTTTCTGATGTCTACCTGCACCTAACCTGCATTGGTCCATGTACTAGGTTTTTATACATAAATATGGTGTAGGTGCATGTGGATTGTTATTAGCTGATTGATTGTTACAACAATAAAATAATGGTTCATGAACAATTTCAGTATGATCCACACTTCCTAAATTCAGAGTGGTGCAGGTAAAATTTGTCTGGTGCAGGTAATTTTCAATGCCACCTGCACCAGTGCAGGTATGTAGAAAAGAGTATTTCGAGCCCTGTGCAATTAGCCTCTGCATGAGTGTTTCAAGATGGCTATCTCTGGTCATGGAGCCATCACGGGGAACTCCACAGCAGAAAATTGGATTTCTGTCAGACCATGACAGATTTTTCTTTATGCGTTTAACTGCCTGGTGTTAGACAAAACCATAGGAAGGGGAAAAATCTATTTTTGCCTTCTTGAGATATCATTATCTTGAAGTTAAACCACCCAACCAAAAGATATTTACGTTAGATAGAATACAACACAAGCATGTTCCATTAGGTTGAGCATTTGCCACTGATGAGTTGAATATATCCACTCCTTTTGTAAATGTAAGAACCTGTTTTTTTATCATTTATCATCATCTTTGTGCATCAGTTATTAGCCATGCTGTGCAGAGTGTCCAACAGTTTCTTATTTGTCAACATCAGGCCATGTTTATTTTATGACATGGAATGATGGATGACATTGTTTGGGAACCCCCAAACTGGCATGAGCATGGAAATAAAAAAATGTTTAGCAAAAAAAATGTTACCTTCATTATGAGATGTAAGTGGTCACGAAAGTTATGGTTCTATGCTTACGAATAGATTCTTTATTTCTTGTTTTTTCATGTCTTCCTCTTTGAATTTAGGACAGACTTTAGCATTCTACGAGTCATCTGTAGCAGTTTTTCAATATTTGAGGTCAATTATTGCTAAACTAGAATTGGTCCAAAAAAGAGCGGCCAGATTAATCTTAAATGAACAACTGTCCAAACTTTCAGTCAAGTGCCACTACTTCGTCTCGGACTTGGGATGGGATACACTCAAAAAAAAAAAAGAACAGCCAGCAGACTCACAATTCTCCAGAAATCTAGACAATGTCTCCTAGCCCTGCCGGTTGACTGCTATTTGCAGCTGAACCCAAGGCAATCTCAACATAACCACCCAAACTCATATAAACTCATTAAGACCAATAAAGATTGTCTCAAATACCCACACTTCCCAAGAACCACTTCCGACTGGAATAGTCTACCATACTCAATAACTCTTCAAACAGACTCCGTCAAGTTCAAGGATAAGGTGTTACAACACCTAAGGAACTGCCAATAAGACAGCAGTACCGCGCCCTGGGTGGATTGCCCCAACAAACACAAGGGGTGTTACCCAGTAACAAAACAAGAACAAGAACAAGGTCATATATGACATATAAACTTGCAGCTGCTTTATACAATTTACGGTGTGCTTAGAACCTTTGGGGAAATGACCGAAAAGTGATGTCTGTGCGGATGTCATGCATATAATCAAATCATGTGGCACAGTGCCCTTACTATGTAACAAGATTCGGCAAGATTAGAGGAAAGATAACTATAGATAAGAATTTGTGCGATAAATGAAAGATCAGACTTCACATAACCTAGAAGGCTTGTTGAGTTGTGTTTGCAAGCCAAGCAATTGTAAACTCCAATGCAATTCAAGTAGCCTTGGCTACGTGCAAGACTGTTGTTATTAATACAGTGAAACCTGCCTTAGGGGTCACCTGAGTATAGGGGCCACCTGGCCATTGCGGTCACTTTTTGTCGGTCCCTTGGATTTTTCCCATTGACCTAAGCATTAAGAAATAGTCTATAGCGGTCACCTGTCGAATGCGGTCGCGGCCAGACGATTTTCGGTCCGGCCGCTATGCCAACACTGCCGATAGCGGTCACCTGGCCGGCCGCGTTCCGCCCCCCTAAACCCACGCGGGGTTCACTTTTTTTTTCAATTTCTGCAATATATCAGCAAAATGTAGGCTCAACTTGGACGATTTACGAAGGAAACATTGAATAAAGAAACAGTATACAAAATTATGTGATTTTATGCGAAGTTTTTTCCACCCAAGTTGTTGGCGTTTTTTCTCGCCCCAGACTCTTTGCACTGTACCCTTCTCTACATCGTCATTTCTGTGCAGACTGGAAGACTATATGGACAGATTTTACAAGTAGACCATCCGTTCATGTATCTGATGTTATATGTTCTTGAAATCCATGTACGCTGGTCTAATTTTCGTATTCCGCGGGCCAAAAATATCGGCATCTTATTTGCGTGATTTTCCAAGATGGCGTCGCTACAGCAAATGAACAAGTTCAATTGGGGTCAGTGGACGACTCCATTTTTACCAAGGTAAAATTTCGCAACAAGAATTCTGATGTATAGCATGAAATACGGTAATTATGGTATAGAAATGATTAAAATCAATTAAATCACCATTATTTATGTGAGAACTAGACTTAGTTGGATTTTTGTTAAAGAAATAAGCCTACGTAGAGAAAGTTTTATTTGGACGTGACCATCTCGGCATAATGGCACATGCAGACAAGTCAAGCCAAGCCTTCGTGAACAAATGAAAGTTTTTGTGGTGTTTTGATGCTTAGAAATGATTATGAACTTGTCATCAGTAGTGATTGAACGTCTAATTTTTGCTGGCAACTAGCGGCATTTACAAGATTTGTCTATTCGATTGGCAAAGTTGCCGGAGACTCGCGCTGTGACCCAAGCTCAGAAAAAGTGAGATCGAGGAACAAAGGAAAATGGCGGCGCTGACTAGCTTCGTGTTCAGACAATTCCAACTGAATAAAAGACAAGAGAACCAAGCAAATGTCTGTCAGTTTTTACTCAGACGTACGATGTCGAAGGCTTCGACTCCCGAGGGACACGCATTGACGTTGGTAATTCGGCAGATTCCGAGAACGGCAAGACTCAGATTAGTGTCGGACTCAGATTAGAGTTAATGTCTATATATATGTTAATAGTAGAGTATGTCTTCTCTCTAAATCAGGGGTCTAGCCAGCGTCCGTTTTTCCGTCAATTGACGGAAATTTGCTGCGTCTGACGGAAAAATTTTAAAACCAATCCGTCAACCTTGACAGACAAAAATCCTTGGTGGAAGCTACAGGCGGCTTGGGGACGCCGTCCACGGCCGTAAAAGCCACACACTGTTTGTTTTGCTATTGTTATGATTGTTGACAATGTGTGTCGGCGCCCTTACGCATACGATAATCTCATTAAAACCCGTTTTTCAAGGTCTCAGTTCAGTCCTTCTAATTAATTTTCGCGGTTTTCGCGACGATTGTAATTGGCTGACGGAAAAAAATTTTGAGCTGGCTAAAGCCCTGCTCTAAATCGTTAATGTCATGATTGGCATACATTTTTACTATACAGAAATAAGGGAACAGCTACAGTGCTGTAGCAGTAATTCAAATGTATTTCATTAAACTGTTTTAAACTCATATTTAGTGTATAACCTTAATACTATTGTCAATAAATACTCAGTGGAAGCTGAATGCCTTGTCACTTATTGCTTGTGGTGAAATGCACCTTTTTGGGCCATACTGCCTATAGGGGCCACCTGCCCATAGGGGCCAAATTTGGTCAGTCCCTTGAGTGACCCCTATAGACAGGTTTCACTGTAAATGTAAACTGCATACACACATTGACTCTCTGTGATGTGTTTCTACCTTTTGTTACAGGTTAAAAGCCCATCAGCGTCTTCACTCGGGGGAAACCTTCAACTGTGACTCAGACGGCTGCACCAGGTACTTCACTACCAGGTCAGACCTCATGAAACACCTAAGAACTCACACAGGGGAGAAACCTTACAAGTAAGTACTCACACAGGGGAGAAACCTTACAAGTAAGTACAAAATGTACTCACACTCACAAGTGGTAGCGTGCGTAGTCCAGTGGTTAGTGGCCCTGCCACTCGAAATAGAAGCTGTGAATTTGACACTACACCGGATAGTGAGTGGGAGTGTGTATCGCTCACTCGACATGCACGCTACCGGAAAGGGTTGCAGTCCTTATGACAGGACATTAAGCCATGGTCCATTGTTTGTTAAAAGAGCAAGGGGAATTTCCCCGCTACAATCAACCTGTAAATACTGTATAATTCTTCTCTGACATGACCAGTTGAAGACTAGCTCTTTAGTGAGCTAAAACTGAATCGAGATCACTTTCCTTTCCTTTTACACTGGGGAGAAACCTTACAAGTAAGCACTCACACCGGGGAGAAACCTTACAAGTAAGTACTCACACAGGGGAGAAACCTTACAAGTAAGTACTCACACTGGGGAGAAGAAACCTTACAAGTAAGTACTCACAAAGGGGAGAAACCTTACAAGTAAGTACTCACACTGGGGAGAAACCTTACAAGTAAGTACTCACACAGGGGAGAAACCTTACAAGTAAGTACTCACACAGGGGAGAAACCTTACAAGTAAGTACTGACACGGGAGAAACCTTACAAGTAAGTACTCACACAGGGGAGAAACCTTACAAGTACGTCCTCACACAGGGGAGAAACCTTACAAGTAAGTACTCACACTGGGGAGAAACTTACAAGTAAGTACTCACACTGGGGAGAAACCTTACAAGTAAGTACTCACACT
>NW_023365735.1:29919-31637 GCF_000003815.2 Branchiostoma floridae
ACTAGGTTTGAATCCCCTGACATGCCACTTATGTTGTGCCCCTAAAAAGATGCTTTACATGACTTCAACCAGATGTAAAAATGGGTACCTGATTTCAGCTAGGGATTTAAAAGGTGTTGGGGTTGGGAGAAGAGAATCGGGCTCTGCCTTCCAATACCATGCCCTAGACACAGTGGATTACAACCTATTGCCCGCACAGCCTCAAAAAAGGATGTGGGACTACCTATACCTTTTATCCTCCAGAAAAAAATGGGAGCTGCTGTGAAAATGTTACAAACTGTACAATAGCAAGTATATGCAAGTAACTGCTTTGCTTTCTTCTAAATGGCCTGTATCAATATATGATAAGTTATATAATTACTATTTTGTTTCCAGGTGAGAAGCCCTACAGTTGTGAGAAGGAAGGCTGTCAGCGGGCCTTCACCACGCAGTACAGTCTCAAGAGTCACATCAAGACACACGCCAAGAAGGGCATGTCTTCTCTTGGTTGCTCAGGAGAGGTAAGAAGATGGCTGATTGATCAATTCATCCATTGATTGATTGATTGATTGGTTGGTGTTGTAAAAAGGTATCAAACATAAACAAGATGTTTCTTAAAAGGTTTCATGACCAGGCTTTTAGCCTGACTAAATTTGCGCTCCTACAACTTCTTGGGGAGGGGGTCATTAACCCCAGCCAGCGAGAGATTGTGTAAACACAGAGTAACCAGGCTTTTAGCCAGGCATGTGTCCAGGCGTCTGCTGTTCTGAAAATAATAAGAAATTGGATGCGCTGGGGAGCAGATCCTGTAAAAAGCATAAAATTCTGATTGACCAGGGATGCTACTAGGTCACTTGTGGTTACAGTCTTCAACTGTGACCTCTCTGGCAGTAAGTATGTCCATCAGGATACCTTAGATTGCACCATTTTTTCGCCTATATCACTTGCCACGACTCACCAGGAAATTTGGACCCCCTATGATAAAATCCTAGCTAAAAGCCTGTTCCTGGCTGGTTAGTTCTTTGGCCACCAATATCATTGTTTGGCCTTAGATGAAGAGAAATGTATTTAGATGTAGGGGTCAAGGATATCACATTGATTTAATAAGAATTTCAAAGAATATCCCAAATCTCTCACTCAGGACATCCAGATCATCACCACGACAACGGGAGAGATAGCACAGTGGTCGCTAGGCAGCCAGTTTGTTCTGGCCTCGTCAGGCGAGCTGGGACAGGGCGACGCCAACTCACTCTTAGAACAGATCAACCAACAGGTCCAGGCACAGGATAGCATGGTTTGTTTGTTTGTTTTATTTGTTTGTTTTCTACTGTATTTTTTTAGCCGGTATGGCCGCCCTTCGGCATAACACGTCAGTTATGCAGACATGCGGCCCGGCAGTACATTATAATTCATTGCTCGAACCAAATTTTCACTTCCCTGATGTTGGAATTACTTTTTTCTACGCATTTTACTTCCAGCGATGGCTCTATTTTTCCGCGTTGAACAATGCTTGATGCCATGACTGCAAAAGTTGTGGACAAGTGGGGTAGAACATGGGCTTGCCCGATGAGCACTTTCATGGACAATCGGGCTAATGAACTTGTCCAACCCTGTGTAACATCTATTATGTCATACCTGTGACGCGAAAACGTTTGATACGGGTGTTCCGGACCGGGCCATAACTTCCGTATCGCACAGGTTCGAAAGGCGTATCACACGGGCTCCATTTGAATAAATCA
>NW_023365735.1:31737-33706 GCF_000003815.2 Branchiostoma floridae
CAGTTCGAAGGCGTATCCACGGGCTCATTTGAATAATCAAACTGTTCGAGCGGGCCGAGTGCGGCGCCATCGAAAGTAGAGAATATTTGATTCGGACATTGTAACATTGCTGTTGCAACACTTTTTGTTCAAGGGCACCAAATTTGTTCAACTTCTGGCGCATTTCGCATCAAAACAGTTTTTTTTTTAGGTGGGTATGACATAAGAGTCGGGCTGATACCTCGGGTGATACGGAATACACCGTGTTGTATTCTATATGTATTCACCTCCTTCCCTCCAGGGTCTGCCCATCTCCACGGACATGCTGACCCCGATCTATACCGACCAGCAAGGGAACCAGATCGTGGCGTTAGGACCGGACACTGGCGTCGCCGTGACCACCCAGCAGCCGGCTTTTGTTACAGCAGGGACAGGTTCGTCTCATAGTATTTATGCTTCCTCAGTAAGGGTGGGTACCGCTGCCACCGGTACAGAAATTTAGGTAGAGGTACTGTACTTCCTGATTTTTTCAATGTACTGTTAATAGTGTTATGTTCACGGATTTCATGGTGACGACTATAACAGGAACTTATCATTACTGATAACAAATAATTCACAGACTTTTTTTATGGGCCCTGCGACAGTGAACATTTAGTTCCGAGAACAAGTTAAATTTTCTCAGACCGTGAAAGTTTGGTACCCAGAAGACAAAGTAAATTACAGTATGGTCCAGGTCCAGAGGACATGGTCCAGGTCCGGACCTGAACCTGGACCTAATTGTTTCTGAAAGGGCAATACTCAAACAATAGTCCATTTTGCTACTAAGGAATTTGTGCGGTGGAGTGTCCTATCTTCACATAAACAACGCTAACTGCCTCTGTTAAGTTTGACAGTAGATACTTGATAAAAATGACTATTCTGTACTTCGCTCTCGCTTTATAATGTTTCTCTCAGTGTCAGGGCTCTAGCCAGCGTCCGTTTTTCCATCAATTGACGGAAATTTGCTGCGTGTGACGGAAAAAATTTTAAACCAATCCGTCAACCTTGACAGACAAAAATCCTTGGTATAAGCTACAGGCGACTTGGGGACGCCGTCCATGGCTGTAAAAGCCACACACTGTTTGTTTTGCTATTGTTATTATTGTTGACGATGTGTGTCGGCACCCCTTCGCTTACAATAATCTCATTAAAAACCATTTTTTCAAGGCCTCAGTTCAGTCTTTCTAACTCCTGGAATAGTGTTTTCGCAACAATGGGAATTGGCTGACGGAAAAAAAATTTGAGCTGGCTAGAGCCCTGGTCTCATAGTATATGTTTGTACTTCCTCAGTAGGGGTGGGTACCGGTACAGAAAATTCAGGTACAGGTATGGTCCAGGTCCAGATCCAGACCTGAACCTGGACCTAATTGTTTCTGAATGGGCAATACTCAAAACAATGGTTCATTTCGCTACTAATGAATTTGTTAGGCGGAGTATCCTATCCTATGATACATAAACAATGCTAACTGCCTCTGTTAAGTATGACAGTAGATACTTGATAAAAATGACTATTCTGTACTTCGCTCTCGCTTCATAATTTTTCTCTCAGTGTCCATGAAACAAAAGAAATGGCGTTCTTAGTGGTTGATGTTGTGGCTGACTTTTCACCACGTTCTCTTCTCCACAAGGAGGCGCAACACAGGTGCAGCAGTCCGACTACAGTTCCATGGGGGGTCCAGTGGAGATGCTGCAGCCGTCGCCGGGGCAACAGTTACCGGGGCAACAGGCGCCCCTGCTGCTGCCGCCCGACCTGCAGCTACAGCCACAGACCAACCTGATCCCCCCTACCATCCTGATGAACGTCCCGGTGGTACAGTCCGCAGGGGAGGGGCAGACAGATAACTCACAGGTATGAACATAAATGTGGCGTCCTGATCCCCCCTCACCATCCTCATGAATGTGCCAGTGGTACAGTCCGCAGGGCAGCCAGATAAGTCACAGGTATATGGAC
>NW_023365735.1:35170-36593 GCF_000003815.2 Branchiostoma floridae
AACATTTTGTAACTATATGACGCTGTGACTGAATTATTATGTGAATCCTACCTGTATCTGTACTCAATGTATTTAAGCTGGTATAGTACACCTTTTTAGGACTGGTCCAACAAGATAAAAACCGTATTTGTACTTTTTTGTACTACTGTATTTTGTCCATATGATGCTATGATTGAATTGTTATGTGGATCCTCCTTATGTCAGGTCTAGAAATCGGTTGGACCCACTGATGCCTTCCTGGTATGGGCATCTGTACCTGTAGTTACTGTAGTTAACCTGGTATGATACATCTTCGGTACAGCATAACAACTTCTGTGGCTGTACAGCATACCAGTACCCACTCATATTCCAGACTGTTGTGACCATATAATGCTATGACTGAGTTGTTGTGTGGATCCTCCTTCCCTCAGGTGCAGACATCGATGCTACCTGTATCTGTAGTCAATGTAGTTAAGCTGGTATAGTACACCTTTTTAGGAGTACACCTGGTCCAACAAGATAAAAACGGTTTTGTACTGTTTTGTACTACTGTATTTTGTCCATATGATGCTATGATTGAATTGTTATGTGGATCCTTCTTACGTCAGGTCTAGAAATCGGTGGGACCCACTGATGCCTTCCTGGTATGGGCATCTGTACCTGTAGTTACTGTAGTTAACCTGGTATGATACATCTTCGGTACAGCATAACAACTTCTGTGGCTGTACAGCATACCAGTACCCACTCATATTCCAGACTGTTGTGACCATATAATGCTATGACTGAGTTGTTGTGTGGATCCTCCTTCCCTCAGGTGCAGACATCGATGCTACCTGTATCTGTAGTCAATGTAGTTAAGCTGGTATAGTACACCTTTTTAGGAGTACACCTGGTCCAACAAGATAAAAACGGTTTTGTACTGTTTTGTACTACTGTATTTTGTCCATATGATGCTATGATTGAATTGTTATGTGGATCCTTCTTACGTCAGGTCTAGAAATCGGTGGGACCCACTGATGCCTTCCTGGTATGGGCATCTGTACCTGTAGTTACTGTAGTTAACCTGGTATGATACATCTTTGGTACAGCATAACAGCTTCTGTAGCTGTACAACGTACCAGTACCGGTACGAGACTATTGTGACTAATATATGATGCTATGACTGAAATTGTTGTGTGTATCCTCCTCACCTCAGGTCCAAACGTCAGTGGGACCTACTGATACCATCAGCTCCACTCAGGATGCAGACATGTCTCAGTTCCAGACGGAACCAACACAAACCTTTCCGGTAAGGGCACCTGTACCTGTAGTCACTGTAGTTTACCTGGTATAGTACACTTTTAGCTGTCTCAGTTCCAGACTGAACCAACAGAAACCTCTCCGGTATGGGCACATGTAACTGTAGTCACTGTAGTTTACCTGGTATAGTACACTTTTAGCTGTC
>NW_023365735.1:37590-43063 GCF_000003815.2 Branchiostoma floridae
AGCCGATCTTGCCGGTAATCGTGATCAAGACAGAATCCGATGCGAACTGTTGTAAGTGCACATGCGACTGTAAGGTTAAGCCAGAAAAGGAAGGCACGCCAACAACAACAACATCAACAATAACAACTAGTACTGCTACTTCTAGTGCCTCAAATATGTTCACTCCTCAAGTGCAGCTTTCTCCAGAAAGAACCACACAGTGAGACATTAACGCTAATTCACCTTTTTACGCGGGGTAACATATATCCGTTGTCTCTTAACAGGGGGTATTTAGGGACATCAAGTAAAAGAACAGAGGTTTCAAATTGCAATATTTTCACAATTGTATAGTTTGAAACCACTGTCCGTCGACATGATGTCCATAAGTACCTTGTTTTTAGAAACAACAGATATAGGTTACCCGTGGATAAAGGTGAACTAGCATTATATGAAAATTAACTAAATGTATTACAATTAAAACTAATCCTTAAATAAGACCTTCAAAAGTTGTGTGTGTGTATGTATAGGTTGAATTGCATCTTGAATTCAATGTTATGTTTTGTTTTTATTCATTCAAAGAGAGCTAAACGTACTTGGTAGAAATTTAAACAAACATCTTTGTCTGTCTGTCTGGCTGATATGTCTATTTTGAAAGTCTTTATTATTTGGTACCTTCAACTTGAGTAACTTTTGTTTACTCTGTAAAAGTTGAATACTTTTGTATAACTGTATAATGCAAAACAGCCCAAGTTCATTTATTGTTTTCCTTATTTGTGAATATTCAAAATCATTGCTGGCTGTCTGAACATTGACTGTAAAGTTTGTAAGTTTTCCTATGAACATGCCAAAGCAGCAATGAGAAGGAAAGTGTTTATAGTGTGTTAAGGAATTAAAGTATTGCTAAGTATATAGTATTATGCATTTGTAAGCAGCTGCTCTATTAAATAGTCCTGTATGTAAATGTGCATTGCAAGAAAGTATTTGTATCTAAAATGCTAAACTAATGCTGATCTTTGAATGAAAGCTCATCTGCATTGTTAGAATCCAAAGTTGCCATTGTACAATTTGAGCTTTTGTTCAAACCCAGTGCAGTTTGATCGGACATCTGATAAAGATTGGCGAGAATCGACTAGAAATTTGTAGTGTCGGAACAAATTTAAAATTGTATAACTCAGGGTTGTAGCCAGCCAGAAATCATTTTCAGTCCCGTCGATTTTAAATGGCTTTGGCGCAGCATTTCTAGGGGGTCCGGGGGATGTGCCTAGGGAAAATTTTAAAATCTAGACCTCTGAAATGCTATTTCCTGCATTTTGAGGGTTAGATTTTGCTCACAGAGGACGGGATAGGAAACAAAAATTTTCAGTCCCCAGCTACAAAATTCCTTCAAAGGACGGAAGGACAGGTGCTGGCTACAACCCTGGTATAACTGAATACTACAACCAGCAAGGCAATAGTTGTACAATGTGTAAGTTTGTTTATATTATATTATATTATAAAGATGTCATATTATGACATATATTGGTTTGTCAAATATATCAAAGTTAGTTAATGAATTCGTTTCAAGATGGCATTTCTAGTGCTACTATTGGCTCATGTATTGGCCAATTAAAAATGGCTATTCCTGTATGCTTAGCTGTAATTGGATAATATTTCTGCTTATGTCTGATTGGTTGAATTTTAGCAGATTATAGGCAGTGTAAATTGAAGCTTTGATAGTTTCTTTTTTGTGAAATTTGCTAACAAAATAGCAAAATAAGTACTGCTTTATCTACATTTTGTTATTGTTCAAGAATTGTAAATATACAAAAGGACAACTTACAAGTTGAACAATTGACTTCATAAGCATGTTCTCTGTAGGTGAAACATAACATAACAATGTAGCTATGCACAATTTTAGCCCAAACCAAAGCTGAACAGAAGGCTTTAGTGGATCATCAGGCTGATGGAGTTGGTGCTTGGGGGCCTTGACTGACAGGGAGGCTTCCTTCCAATATGATGTGACTTCACCAGCCAGAGATGACTGACCTCGAAGGCTGATGAACTGATTAAGTCAAACAAATTCTGCTACAAAAGATTTTCTTGTAGTGTGACAGTGTGCTAGAGTACCCCATAGTCATGTACTAAAACATTTGTCGTCGTCCGTAAGCTGATGAAAAAAATTCTCTGATGTCATTGCCCCACACATGATGTGATGATAGTGACATGTTCAAGTTCTGTGTAGTTATTTCTGCTGACATCATTTGTTCCTGTGCACGTCTGTCTGCAAAAAGTGTTTTTTCAAGAAGTAGTGTTGAATTTTTGTATAAAATTTTCTGGTAACTAAGTACAGTATAGCTACATGTATGTTTGAAATTTGTCCACAGTTTTTTCCTCATGTGATACTTTTTGTGTTACCTATGGTACAATTTATGTAAATGTACATGTTTAAGTATAACGCATGTATGCATATACTCCACCTAACTTCAAACGGTGTGCCATGAACGGAATAGTTTGCTGTGGCAAGAAGTATTAGAAGCTAGCCTCAAAGTAGCCTGTGTTTACACAAGCTCTCGCTGGCTGTAGTAATTACCCCCTCCCCGAGATTGTAGGGTCGGCCGCTAGGGGCGCGATTTTAGTCAGGCTAGCCTTGAGACTTGAGACTTGAGACTTTATTAGAAAATCTCAAAGTGACTGATAAAGTATCATGTACTGAAATTTTTGTATACATGTAGCTTTCATACCATGGCAATAGCATGTTTTCTTTTTTATTCAGCTGTTTTGTCAAGTGATAGATGCATAGGATGTTGACCACTTGACCATAACCTATAGTTGTCCTCTCTTCATAATCTTCATGATAGTATCCGACGGTTGTATTTTGTTTGGCCCTGTTCTACCAAGTTTCATACAGAAATCCGATGGTCCATTCCTTTCTATATAATGGCCTTAGGAAGCAATACAGTATGGGCTAGGTTTTTATAAAAGTGAGCTTCAGGTAAACTATTTGATTTCAGGTGAATGAAAATGTTTATTTCACAATAGAGCATGCTACTAGTAAGTAGATACCAAATGCAATCTAACAATACATAACAGGGACTTGTTTCTACATGTAACATTGTATATTGTATAATTATAGGTTTTGTATGCTGCATATTCAATATTATGTAAACTGTCAATGTGCCACTTGAAGAATATATTGAAGAAATAACATGTGGAAGAGTTTGGGCACACCTATATCATATACTGTTGACTGTTGTATCCAGTACTTAACTGGCTTTGTATATTTTTGTGTTGATCATATATAATAGATGCATAAGAAATGTTGAAATACCATGATTATCCTATTGTTAAATTATAAACTTCTATCCTACATGTTGCCACACTAGTACTTTATACCCTCTAGTCTGTGTGCTATCCTTGTTAGTTTTTGCTGGGTGCCTTTATATAGTTTTCCTAGGCTTGCATACTCAAGCAGAGGATAGCACACAGGCTAACCCCCAATGTCCATGCATTCATTTATTGTTCATGTACATACATGTACATGTATGCTCCTTAATGTAATTATGAATCTTACAAATTACATGTACTCAAATTTTTTGTAAGGCCCAAACTACTCTTCGGCAGATGGACATTATCGTAAGAACAGAACAGAACTAGTGTGTATTCTACCCACAGTGTGAACAAACAATATTTGAAAGGGTGTGGATCATATTGTGGACATGATTGAATAACAGTTGTAATTTTGATTGCAGAAGTACAATTTGCAATTATGACTCCCTGGCCTCAGGGTCTGTCTACTGGGTAGACACTTATTCAAGTTATTGCCTGCAAACTTTTTTGAAAGGCTTAGAGACAATAAACTTGACTGCTGTATGAGATGTCGTGTTGCTTTTATTGTATTTTTTGTTATCATAAGGCCACACCAATTTAATTTCTTGGTTCACGGATTCGCTCGCTCCTATTTTTTGGAAAATAAAATAAAAATTACCACTCAGCAAATTTTCACCATTAATGAAACCATTCACCAACTTTCTGGTGTAGCAAACATAAAAACTGACACTACTTTTGTAATTTTCATCGAACAGGTGCTGTTACTGTGCAGTAATAGTGTTTTTGTACTTTTTTCAAGCTGAAAACTTTTTTTTCTTTATGTTTGGGATTAGCCCTTACCTTTACCCGAACCATTTTACAATTTTTATTTCGCCCTCTTGCTCCATATTTTTTAGGAAAAATCCGTGAACCAAGAAATTAAATTGGTGTGGCCTAAGGCCACGCTGACTTAATTTTACGGATGTCATCCTCTGGAGACCCAAAGACAAGCTTGATAAAACCTCCTTGCCAAGACTAATGCATAATTGCAACAACAACAAAAAATCCAGCCAAAAGAGAAGCTGCTAAACCACTGGACTAAATATCCAGTTTATTCGTGAATAACTTCATCAGGTTGGCAATTATTCATATAGTAAGGTTCTTTTAGCACAACCAGAAAATAACTTACTTCCGACGTTTCGGTGTCTGTCAGACACCATCATCAGGGTGGAATGACGGGAACTACTTCTTGCTGCTACTTATAGCCGATGTAGGTGGCGTTGCAGCAGCAAGAATGCCATCCCAGACGTGGCTCAGCTTGTATCCCCCCTCATCTCTGTTCATGACTGGCACTGATTTTCTGATCCAAACTGCTTCTTTAATCCATCGAGTTCTTCTGTTTTCCTCTCTGTCAATGACTCTTGCCCCCTCCCAGTCTATTACACAATTGTTTCTATGAATATGGTCTGTGACTGCCGATTTGTTCTCTGTTTGTTCTGCTGCCTTCTTCTGAGATCTTGTGTATGCACTGCCTTTGCTGTTTTGTGCCTCCTTTTTGTGTTCTTCAAGTCTGGTGTTGAATGTCCTGCCCGTCTCTCCAATGTACACCTTGTCACAACTTTTGCACGGGATCTTGTAGACACAGTCTGTTTTAGAGGAGTCTTCCAGTCTGTCCTTGGGGTGCACCAACAAGTTTCTGAGCGTGGTCTTGGGCTTAACTGCCGTGGCAATGGCGTGTTTTCTGAAAATCCTTTCAAGTGTCTCTGTAATGCCTTTGACATAAGGTATGATGATCATGCCCTTAGACTTCTGTTCTTCTTTCTTCTTTTCTTTCTTGGGTTTGGGTTTGTTGGACTGATGTTGCACTCTTTTGAAAGTCCAGTCTGGGTAACCACAGAGTGACAAGGCTTGTTTGATGTGTTCGACCTCTTGTTGTCTGTCTGTTTCCTCTGTGACCACTGTTTTGCTCCTGTCCATCAGCGTTCTGATTACTCCTAGTTTCTGGTGGAGCGGATGATGGGAATTGAAGTCTAGATACTGGTCATATATATCCAGTTCATTCTTTCCAGGCTTGGTCTGTCACATGTTCACCTCCAGTAAGACTTGCCATGGCAGGGCTCGAAATACTTTTTTCTGTACCAGACAAATTGTACCTGCACCACTCTGAATTTAGGAAGTATGGATCATACTAAAATCGGAGGGACTTTTG
>NW_023365735.1:43326-88023 GCF_000003815.2 Branchiostoma floridae
ATTGCTATCTTTTTCTTTTTCTTTTATAGGTGGTAACAGCCAATGCACATACACGTACATCATATGACATTTATGTATAAAACCCAGTACACGGACCAGTGCAGGTTAGGTGCAGGTAGACACCAGAAATACCTGCACTGCTCCATTTTTACCTGCACTAACCTGCATATGCAGGTGGTATTTCGAGCCCTGCATGGGGTTGCCCTGACCATGTGCCCTCTTACCCTGGAGAGCAGATCCTCTGGCTCAGTATAAGATTCTGATTGATCAGGGATCCTATTGGGTCACATGTGGCCATTTTTTTAGAACAGGTGAAAATCAATGTGATTGACCAATGCTGGTGTCAAAGGCCTGTGGATAGGCCAGAGGACACTGAAACGAGAGGTCATACATTGTAGGCTTGATTCCTGGCTAGACAATGTGTTCAAAAAAAGGCGCATTACATTAAACTCCAAGCAGATCTTGCCGTGGCATAAGATAGCATCATAAGCTTGGGAAGGAGTTATGCTGGCAGCCGGCTGAACTCTGGTGGCCAATGAAACTCCTCTGCCAGCTAAACTCCTTCCCAAGCTTATGATACTATCTTATGCCACCGCAGGATTACCCTGGAAGCCAGCCGGGATCGGGCAGCTAGGACAGTTTATTCGGTGGCCCAAGACAGTCAGGCCTGCCGATCTCCTATTAGCACCCGGGGAGTATAAGCCCGATTAGGTCCATCTGCCCGATAACATAACTTCTTCAGGCTCAAACTCCCCGGAGTGCTAATGTGAGATCGGCGGCCTGACTGCCTTGGGTCCCCGAACAAAAATCGCTAGCTACCCGGTCCTGTCTGGCTCCCAGGGTACTGCAGGATCTGCTTGGAGATCAACTTTACATATTACATGTACTTTCCTCACTCCACCCGGTGTAAAATGGGGTTTGTTCAACCTTCCAGAGCATGTATATTTTTTTGCCAAACTTTTTTCTATTTGCACGATTGCATCATTTTTTTTTATTTTCAGAGGATGTCATAATTTTCACATAATCAAATCTACACGGGTCCTACACCAAGTGTACAAAGTTGGAGGGAACTACTTTCCAGATGGTACCTAGGCTAGTATTATAATGGAGCTTTTGATCTTAATATGAATATACTTTTTAGGTTTAGTAGTCAATTTCATCAAAGAAAGGAGGTTAAAAATCTCCAAGATCAAACACATCATAAAAAATATAATGTAATACAGCCTGGAGTAAGCCCAGAAATTTGGTACAGCCCGGTTTCTACCGTCCACCCCTCCGTCGAATGGGTCCGTCCTTTCGCAGGTGACGTCACATCATGGCGGACAACATGAACGGTTCTTCCGAAGATCAGGTAAAAAAACGATTATTTTTCCCGCTCAGTTAACTTGTCGTCCCAAATTCAACTCTCTTTCACGCATGTTGAGGGTGTAGATATTTGCAGGGTCGTCCGATCGCCATTCTTGTCTTTTTAGACGCGTGTGGACGGAGAATTCCATCGTCTGTTTTGGTATGCCGAAGTTGGACATGGGCCGAACGTCTGTCTCCAAATTTGGCGATTTGGCGAAAAATTCTCGACTGGGACGCCGAAAAAGTGTTTAAGCTCCGTCAAGAAAATGTCGAAGTTAGAATGAAGCTTTGTATGATAGGATGATGATGAGGTAGTACTATTTAACTGCCCCGTAGCTTACTAAATTATGAGAGATCGTCTAGGACACGGAAGCACATGGACTCTGGAAAAAATGTAGTGGGGAGGGCGAGGGGGTTTGAGTTAGGGGGAAGCAACTATTTACTAAAAGCTTGTCATCGTAAAAGCTTACTGCAGTGTAATTATATACGCTAAAGTTGGGTACTGACAGAAGTTAACTCCATCCTTCATGCAACTGTGCCTTGAAAGAGCCACATTTGATGTAAAAGTCAATGCTGAAATTCCACATAATGTTTCCAAAATGCTTATTGTTTACATTAAGTCATTTTCTAACGTTTTCATATTAATCAAGTAATTGTCTCAAGTGTGTGGTTTTGTCTAATGCAGTTACTCAGTAGCCTCCACCAGGCCTTCTTATGGGGGTACATAAAGGGATCGTAGATTTCCCAAAAAAATCAGCTTATCAGGAAATTGGCAAGGGGAGTCAGTGCATGCTAAGTCATGTACTACACATGTATGATGTAGTAATGTTTCCCCTGCGCGGCCGACCAACTCCTCTGGTAGCAATACTACCCTGGTAAATTATTCTCCCCATGATAGCCAGCGTAGTCAGTCTGGTAGAGACTAGGTACTCATACTCAGTAAGTGCGGAGATGCAAGCAGAAAAGGATTTGGTCTGTAAAAGTTTCAGGAAATTGCAAATGAAGAAAGATCTATTCCCTACCCCGGGTAATCTAATATTCGTCCCCAATTTTCCACACTTTGTATCTTCCCCAAGGCACTGTAGGAAGTAGGTGTGGGCATTACCTTTTAATTATCAAAGCCCCAGACTAGAGAAACTGGTTTAGTTCACAGAACGTTATCAATTATGACACCTCTATGCCTGTCGGCTACACAGACGTGTGTGTACATGTGTTATTATTATTATTCTACATGGTGTTGTCAAATTGCTACATACAGTTTTGACTTTTACGGTCCCGTTTAAACTGAAAATGGTCTATTGCATGATTTGAAGTACTGTCCTGTATTATCTTAAAATTATCTTAATTTCAGTGTCAGTCTGTTAATGCCTTTTTTAATGGCGTTGTTCAATACAAAAACAGTAATAACCACTTATAAACATTGCACTAAAGTTTAAGCGGTAAGGAGATATTGGTGCAAATTTGTTGTAAGGCTTATGGGTTGTATTTGTGTGGGAACCACTTCCCAGAAAGAGACTTCCTCATTTTAGCAGCCTGACGGATGAGGAAAGAAGCTGTTGCTAGATCTATATAGTAAGCCATTGTTATACATGTAACACCTGAAACGTCATTAGTATGGGGGAGCTTAAGTACTGCTTAAGAGGCAGCACATACTGATCAGACGTAATCTCTTCTGTTTAGAGACATTTTCTTGGCTCTAAACTGTAAATGAGTGTAAGACTATTTGAGGTAAATGGCAGACTGGCTACAGAGAAGGCTAAGTGGACATGAGATTGACAGGTTTAAGTACCCCTTTAAGGTTCGATTTCTGGCTAGACATTATGTCTTTTGGAAAGGCATGAGGCATGTTGCATGACGTTTGTCCTTCCTTCCAATAGTTAGCTAAGATGTGTGCCTAAGTTTGGTTGGGAGGTAAACAGTAGTGACTAGTGAGAGGAGAGGGATGGGCTTTGCCCTCCAATGCCGTGCCCAAAATCTAATGGATAACAACCCCCCTCAGCCTCAAAAAAAGGCTATGGGACTACCTGTATTTTTTAAGCCAAGACAAGGGTCTTTCAAGAAGTTAACGTCTCCCACGTCTTGCATTGATAGGAGTAGCCTGGTATCCAGCCGTATTATAGCTCTCGAGTCTCTTCTGTTCTCTCCGCAATGTGCGGAAGAGACTTGGGAACTATTGTAGTTTAATACGGCTGGATACCAGGCTATGAGTATGATAGGAGTACAGATCAAGGCAGTGTAAGGTTTTGCCAAGATACATGTAATGGTCTTTTCTGTGAAGAGTCCAATTATTTTCCAACAATCTTGAGTCTTGGTTGGTAAGAATACACGATTTCCTTTTCTTACAGTCTGTAGCGACAGAGCCCCCCACCCCAGCCCAGGAGGTCCCAGCATGCTCCGTGATGTCTCAGGAGCCAGACTGCAGCATCCTTGAGGAGTCTGCGGACGTCAGCACCCCACCCCCCGAGGAGGAGAGCCCCAGCCCTAGCCCCACCCCGGAGTCTGAACCCAGGGAAAATGGAAGCACAGCAGTGGACAAGAAGAAGGACAAAAAGAAGACGAAAAAGGGTAAGTTATCAGTGCAAGAAAGTTGGTTCAAATGCTTTATTCTATTTCTTCTCAGTGGTTCAGTGGTCCTTTCTGTGTGAGTTCTGTTTGATTTCATACTTTATACTGACTCCACTTGCTACAGGCATTGGTATCAAGTTGCAAAGCTTGTCAGGGAAATATATCTTAGAATGAAGAAAAGGTCATGAACTTCTGTGTTATACATCAATTCCATATAGGCAGAATATAGAATTGATCTTATAACACAAAAGCCACTCGAAAGCCCCTCTATGATGTATAATACTTCTAGCAAGAAAAGTATCTTTATAATACGTGATATGAAAGATTCAAAACTTATCATTTGTTTTCCTTTCATCCTCCACCAAACAACTGTTAATCCCAGTAATCCCAGTAAAACATTAGACTCTTTCATTATTCTTTCTTTCATTATTTCTTTTCAAACTAGAGACTACTTTTTTCAAATCAAAATTTAGAATGTACATGCTTATTTTTGAATCTGACAGTTTTATTTTCAAGCTATGAATTGTGAATCTGAAGAAAGTCAAACTCAAGCTCATGTCACTACCACAGTACCAGACACACCATGTGGCCCCGGCCGTATATAGCAGGGTAACCTCGCCCCCGGTGGTGTCCCTTACACAGCTGCAAGCTATATATAGTGAGGAATGAGTCGTATTTACCCAGGCCAGCTCCACTCACTCTCATTGTGCAACAACTGGCACAGAAAACAGCTGAATCAGCAAAAGTTTTTAAGGAAAAATATCTCAATATTAGTCCATCTCTGGTTTCAATATATTGTAGAAAAAAAATTTGTGTTCAAGTCAATGTTATCAAAATAAACAATTGCGCCAACAATATTCCTCAGTGATCATTTGTAACATGAATATGCACCTAATTTTACTCCATATAGAGAAAGAAAAATGAAGCATTGAATCTTGATATTGGAAACCTATCAT
This sequence comes from Branchiostoma floridae, assembly GCF_000003815.2. Taxonomy (NCBI): domain Eukaryota; kingdom Metazoa; phylum Chordata; class Leptocardii; order Amphioxiformes; family Branchiostomatidae; genus Branchiostoma; species Branchiostoma floridae. The sequence continues at coordinate 48,195 of NW_023365735.1, forward strand.
TTTACCATTGCTAGTGCGTACTACCACAGTAGAATTTGACGTAACATTTGCTGACTACTAGTATCATTTGTCATGACAAAAACTTTGCAAGAACAACATTCAACAGTGATCAACTGTAACATTTTAATAAACCTTGTAACACCATGATACATGAAAGAAAGAAAATCAAGATATTGCACCATAGGACCCCTATGGCACTAATGTATTATAGATATCTGTAACAGTCTGTGTAACAGTTGTAAGCATGCCAGTTGTTCAGTTCCATTATATGTCACCATTGACAGGGTGTTTGTAATTCAAATCAGATCACATAGACTATCTCATGGCCTGCCAGACAAGTGTCACACACAGACAGATGCCTTATCAAATAATGGGTATATTTGCAGAAACACAGTACTCATGATGATGGTAGTACATATGCAAAATTATTGGAAAAAAATCTAGTACTAGTATTGATATTCTTGCCTTTGGTCTATTTATGCTAAATATACAACAACAACAAAAAAGATAATGATAGATTGTTTCCGTTATGGTGTTCCTGAGAGAACTCAAAGGTACATGTAACAATCGTACTCCACAATTCAAAGCAGAGCAAAATATCAATACTTTTTGGAACACTTCCAGCCTGGTTACAATCCTCCACAGGCACAAACTGAATTATTTATTTTGTACAACATCTTATACTTCTGTTGCAGACACTTTACAGTAATGCCAATAGCCTATCTTTTTCCCTTTTCATCAATATTACAGACTCAAAATCAATAGTCAGAGCTCAAAGCTCATTTTGGGAATAGATGCATTGATGCACAGAAAAAATTGCACAATATTCCTCTCCCGTCATTTTTCCTTTCCTGGCATATTTTCCTTTCCCGTCGTATTCCCGGATAAAAATCGCGAATCGACGTCCACCAAGACCCCAGAGACGTCGGTGAATGAGGCTACTTTGAGAGCAAGAAAATGCATATGCACCCAGTATTTCACATCTAGATAAAACATGATAAGCCATTCTTGGCAAATGATTTTACATCTGTACAGTACATGTAAATTGTAGGCAGATGGTAGGGTGCAGAATCTGATATTGATTATCCCCAGTATGTATGGAACCAGCAGAATCTTAGCCTGGTATCCAGCCATATTATAGCTCCCGAGTCTCTTTGAATTCTGTCCTCTCTGCAAATATTTGCAGGAAGGATAGAAGAGACTCGGGAGCTATAATATGGCTGGATTCCAGGCTACAAAAACTCTTGTAGCATTGCCATCCTGTTATAACTAGTAGAAGGAAGATTCGCAAGGTAACAGTTCCTCAAGCAACTGGAAAGAATTTGACAACTGTCAGATATACCTGAGACTGATGAAAGCATCCACTACTTTTTGTTAGTGACAGTCACAAAAGGAAGTGGATGCTACCTATTCTGTCTCAGGTATATCTGACAGTTGTCAAATTCTTTCCAGTTGCTCAAGTAAATATTACATCTTAACTTGGCATAAGTATCTTATTACCTAAATATGACACCTTCATCCACATACAAGAGATCTTGTCATATCTTGACCTTGACCTCACTCTTGACCTTGACCTCACCTTGGCCTCCCCTATAGGTTACAGGTGGGGCATTGAAGCTGCCTTACAGAATACTGCTCCTGATGGTAAGATAGACCTCAACTGTCCGGGCAAGGATGTAAGGTTTTAATAACATCATGTACACACAGATCTTGGTGGGTCTAATTATAACTCTAAGAAGATGCTTCTAGAATCGGCAAGGTGGAAGTTAGGGTGACAAGGGCAACCTAGCAAGGTGCACTTAACCTTTAATCTGCTAAGGTATCTGTTTGCTACCAAATTTGTATCGGTTATGGGGTTAGGCAGCTGTAAGAAGGTTAAAGAATGTGAGCTGTGGTCTGTGGAGGGTTAATGTTGATGTACATTATAGGTTACTGTAAATGCAGAAATGTTCGCGGTGGATTAATGTTCCACTTCACTGCAAACTTAAAACCACCACAAACATTTTTCTCTTATGGTATTAGACTGCAGTCTATGGTGTTACCGCGAAATTAAAACCACAGCAAAAAGTCCTTTTTCCCGCTACCGCGAAATTAAATCCCCGCGAACTTAAATGCATTTACAGTATTTGATGTTTCATACAATACATCCAATAAATGTTGATTGTAATAGCTAGCCAGGGTACCATTTGATTTTGCTAGTGGGGATTTGTTTAGGGAGCCTGTATTAGATCCCCAGTAGTAGATCAGATGGCACCCGGGCTAAATAATAGCTTCCTAGTCTGCCTAAGGTGAACTGGGAAATAACTGTCTTCAGGATTCAGACAAGTGTCCTCTCTTTTACATGTAAAACAGTGTAATATGCCCTCAAGGTGTCCCAATGGACACACGAAAATTAGTGAACCATTCTGAGTGTCAAGTAATGCTAGTTATTTACCCTACTTGCACATTGTATACACAACAGGAGTTGCAGGTTTAGGATTTGATGTTAAATGAGTAAAGCTGTGGTCTAATGTAATTTTCAAGTGGAAAAGAAAAGAAGAATTTCGTTTTTCTTGTTTATTTGTGTTCATCACAAAGTGGTGGGGAGGGTAAAACAGGTTCGAGCAACCTTTACAAGTTGCCCTCCCTCACATGAAAATAAAATCAGTACACACGATAACATCTTGTCACAACCAGTGGAAAACTAGATTCTCAGTAACTATTCAGCTTACAGATGTGCCCTGCTAGACACTCATTCTCGAATAGGACTGTTAAGCTTTAGCCGATGCTGAATGCCAATTAAGATTTTACCACATTTGATGGTGACCGTCGGAGTCACATCCTTTTTGTCACAACCATTTTCTCTGTAACCTAAACTGAGGGCTCAAAATACTTTTTTCGGCATACCTGCACTGGTGCAGGTAACATTGAAAATTACCTGCAGCAGACAAATTTTACCTGAACCACTCTGAACTTAAGAATTATGAATTATACTAAAACTGTTCAGGAACCATGCATTGCTATTTTTTTATTTCATACTTTATCAATGCGGCTAATAACAATCCACACACACCTACATCATAGGACATTTATGTATAAAACCCAGTATATGGACCAGTGCAGGTTAGGTGCAGGTAGACACCAGAAATACCTGCACAGCTCCAATTTTACCTGCACTAACCTGCATGTGCAGGTGGTATTTCGAGCCCTGCTGAACTTGTCTGGAGATACATCTCTGTTTCCTTCTGTCTCTCTATCCCTGTCCACAGGCAAGCAGGGCGGTGCAGAGGGTAGCGCCGCGGACGGTAAGAAACCCTCGTGCCTTCCACCGTGCAAACCTGGGGCTTTTTACACGAAAACGCTCGCAGCAGTCAGTTTTGCATGAGCCTGCCGTGGTGTTTGCTTGGCTTGCTGTTACTCTGCTTTGTCCTTACATTGTCACTGTTGTTCAGTGATATTGTACATTTTAGCAACTGTAAGATAAGCCAAGGTGCAATCCAATTAATCTCCAAGCAGATCTTGCTGTGGCACAAGAAGTTTAGCCGGCAGAGGAGTTTCACTGCACTGAAACTCCTCTGTCAGCTAAACTCCTTCCCCAGCTTATGATACTCTAATGCCACAGCAAGATCTGCTTAAAGATTACCATCTGATAACCACTGAAGCTCTTTACACTCGCTGTGTAGTAAGGAGCCCCAGTAGTAATCTGATGGTACGCAGGCTATATAGTACGACTGTTGTAATCTCTAATTAGATATATATATAGTTTTGACCCATTTTTTTGTATCTAGCTGTACTTCTTTTGTCGTGAGCAAACTACTTTCTACATTTACCACATAGAAAGTCCAAAACGAATAAAATATAGTAAGAGCCAGACAAAGCTATGGAGCTGCTTGGCATTTTTTTTTATTTGGCTCTTGGCTTTGCTCAGTGAAAAAGTATAGCAGAGGATGAAATAAAAGAAAAAGATGTGAAAACATTGAAAATGTTCAGGGCAGACAAAACTGGCTCAAGTTGCTTGGAAAGCCTCGAAAACATATTTATTCTTCGGTTAGGACTAGAAGGTTGCAAAGAAGAAATCTAAGAGTAAGAACCAAACGAATGTATTACTGTGTCGTCTTAACAATGTATTTACTGAAGTGCACAGTATGTGACATATGCATGGCTACCTGGTATGCCACAAGCAACTATATAGACTAATGCAAACATCGTAGATGTCTGCATGTGCTGGTAGCGGTGTTGCTCAGGACTTGCCACTGCTTTGATTAATTAAGCTAATTGATTAATATACAATTTCTTTTAAATAATTGTCCACGTTTTGTTCCATCTTCAGATGCAAACAAGGGACGGCTCACTGCTTGTTTTTGTCCTAACGTCAGTATGTATATTTTTTGCAGAGTCCTTGGTTGTGCATGGCTTGCATTCCTCCCCCCCCACTAACAAACATTTGTTGTTATAACTGTTGTTATGGTAACTGTTGTCATGGCAACCCTCGTGGTTCTGCAGAGGTTGTTTTAGGTGCCCGATGTAACTTTATTTCTGTGCCTGCAGCCAAAGAGATTGAGCAGACCATCAAGCAGACCATGCAGACCCTGAACGCAATGGACAACCCTGATGAGAAGCTGGGAGCAATCGTTAAAAGATATGCAGAGCTGGTAACGTTTTTTTTTCTTCTCTTCATGCGTAAAAGTCCAAACTAAAGCTGCCACAGAAATTTTATGGTGGAAATGACATTCTTTCATGCATTGATTTTTGACCATATCTTAAGAGAGTGTCCCTCATCACAAATCAACATTTCGCAGTGATCTAAGTTCTAAACTGATCCTGTTTATGCTATAAGAGTACTGTAAATGCAGAAATGTTCGCGGTGGATTAATGTTCGCGGTTTTCGCAGTGACCACTTCACCGTGAACTTAAAATCGCAGCGAACATTTTGTCTATAATGGTATTAGACTGCAGTCTATGGTGTTACCGCGAACTTAAATCCACCGCAAAATGTCCCTTTACCCGCTACCGCGAATTAAAGCCCTGCGAACTTAAATGCATTTATAGTATCATGTGGATTATTCAATCACATAATACATGTATCTAAAAGTGAGTTGATAGAATGGAAGTGTGGTTTACTAGATCAATCATTGCATCTGAGAGCTAGTCTTTACAATTGTTGTCTTTTTCTATTTCAGCTGGGTGACCACAGGTCTCTACAGAGAGAATTCAAGGCAGGGCAACGGATGCAGGCACAGGTAAGGGTACCAAACATCTGTCTGAGTCGCATCATAAGTACCTTGTACAGTAGCCTTGGTGCTATCCTAGTTAGCTTAGCTAACGTCACATTTCCAAACTGGGACCTGGCCGGAATTATTGTGGAAGGAAAAAATAAAAAATAATGTATACATGTGTTGTTCTTAAAAATATACACAAATAGTGACCATGATTCTCTGTATGTGTTGTGTAGTTTGGAGTCTTTTATATTATACTATCCGTTGCCAAAAGCTGCCCGGCCAGGCTCCGGTTTGAAATGTGACGTATGTAGGCCTTATTAGGGCTCCCATGCTCTTCCCTAAGTAACCAAGTAAAGTATGGACAGCCTTGTTCACTGTATGGACCCTTCTACTGCTTCTGGGAGAAGATGTTAGGCACACCTGACTGCAGCAAAGGGTCGTAGGTGCCAGGTAACCTATGTCGCCCCCCGTCTTTGCTCAGTTTTTGGTTTTAAGTCTTAACAATGTGTGTGTGTCCTGAACAGGTGATGCGTGAGAAGGAAAAGCTCCAGGCGGAGCACAGCAAGGCTCTCCTGGCCAGGAGCAAACTGGAGAGTCTCTGCAGAGAGCTGCAGAGGCACAACAAAGCCATCAAGGTACACACATACACGTGACATCAGCTAATCATGTGCACAAACTCTGCACAGAGCTGCAGAGGCACAACAAAGCCATCAAGCTATACACATATGCATGACGATGTATAAAGTTCACAGTGAAAGATTCCAAAGAAGTGTTTGGTAGTTTCACAATGATAGTGGCCGCATTTACATGTAGGAAAATCAATACAAAAGTGTTGAAAATTCATATTAAATGATAGTTTAACTGACTGAGGTTTAGACGGAGCCTTGTAAGATGAATTGGAAGCGTCTTAGGCATGAAAGAATGGGAGTGCTTGTTGGTTTGTTGAATAGTGAGTCCACCCCCTTTTAAAAATGTTGTTGCCTCATTGTTCCCCCTGCAGGAAGAGTCTCAAAGGAAGATGAAGGAAGAAGAAGAGAAAAGAAGGGAGATCTCCTCAAAGTTCCAGGTAAGGAACTTTGCACCATCATTGGAAGATGCATGACAGAAATTCCCTTGTATTTTCTCAAAAAACAGACCTCAGCTTCCAAGTGTCTGTATCTAGATACTTTATCCCTGTGGTTAAGGATTTCGTGTTTATGCTTTCATCCCTTTGATTTAAGTTTTTTTGTGTTTAAAAATTGTTTTTATCTTGAAAATTTTCTGTTTGAGAAATGAAATTCCATGAACATGATTGATTTTTTGTGCTTACTTCTCTTGTGAGGTCTTGTCAGTAACATACAATGTGTTAACAAAATTTTGGCATGTCTTGATACAATCATTGTTCAATTTTAGAGTATACTCTAGTAGCAGTAGTTATTTTGAGCTGTTGTTTCTATGTTTCCATCCACTACTTTTTCTCATGTTATTGTGTACATCTCCTGTGGTGGGCTTTTGTGCAATTTTTGTTCTACTTTTGTGTACATTGTTTGATGATTGTTCTCCACCTTTTCTAACTTACTTTTCTTTCCTCCTCATCTTCTTTCTATATATTTTATTCTATTTCTACTGCATATTGCTTCATATATGAGCTACGGGACTGATGGATGGATGGATTACTTCATAGTTTTTTACCTGTACTTGTACATTGCTTTGCCATGACCTGATCACCAATGTTTTCATGTATTTGCTTTTATCTTTACATACCTTTCTCTTATGATATCTTTTCTCAGAATCCTGCTTTTCTTCTGGACATTTTTCTGTAAGCTTGAAGACCTCTAAATCATTCTTCTACTCACAGCTTAGTTTATTTTCCTACTACATGTAGTTAGTTTGTAACTTATGAAATAGATTCATGCACTTGTATTGTGTAACTTAGAGTACCTTCTCAAGCGTGTTATATGAATATTAGCCGTTACTTTTTTGGACAAAAGTTCAAATTTAGCAAGACACAACAAGTAATTTTCAAATTCCAAAAACGTAACATTCTAGGAGAAGGTAATGAAATGGAAATGCAATTCATTCCAGACGACCCTTGGTGAGATCAAATGCATTTCCATTTCTGTATTGGTTTGGTTGTACTGCCAGGGCTACCCAACTGGGCTGTGGCTATTAACGTTAGTTCTCCTTTATCCGTGGAGAAACCTACATCCGACGGACGGTTCTTTCAAACTGCAGTATTTTGAAAATATTGCCGTTTGAAACTACAGTCAGTCGACTTAAAATCCTTAAATACCCTGTTTATATAAACAACGGATATAGGTTTCCCTACGGATAAAGGTGAACCAGCAATACAGGTCTTGCCCTGCTGACAGAGAAAAATACAATTTTCTACTGAATATTTTGAAGTACATAAAAACTATTGCCCAATATCTATATGAATGGTCTCCTTCCAGACGACCCTTGGTGAGATCAGCACACAGATGGACGACAACAGGGACAGGAGCCTGAAGATGAAGGAGGAGAACATGGAGCTGTGTGGGAAACTCAAGAGTCTGGTCGAGCAATACGAGAAGAGAGAGGAGGTAGTGAAGGGCCTCTGTTCTAGACTAGGGTTTGAGGGCAGGTAGTTGATCTTGAATTCATCTTTTACGTTACAGGGCTCATTCTGTATTACAAAAGCTGATGACTCCAGTTGGCTCAGTTCAAGAGGAGAGAAACCAAGACAAACCAGCCACCAAACTGCTCCTTTGGTTTCCAGAAGCCAATAGGAGAGGAGGCTGTCCATACTTTCCAGTATGATGATGAAGAGAAGTTTATTTTACAGAAGTCATCAGGTGAGCAGTTGAAGCAAATGGAATGATAAAAACCTATTTTTTCCTGTTGACAAAAGTACTCACATTTGTACAAAATCTTTTCTTCTGCAGGTCCTTTTGAAGGATATCAATGGACATCTGCTCTTGCAAAAGTGGCCAGGTGTGCAGTTCAGGAAGATGGAGTGATAAATACCTCTCCTTTCCTGTTCACAAATGTTCTAACATCTGTGGACAATCTTTTCTTTTGAAGGATATCAACTTATAGAAGTGGTCAGGTGAGCAGTTGAAGAAGACAGAGAGTGAGAAATACCTTAAGTTTGAAAATACCTTCTTGAAAAAAGTTCTCACACCTGTAGGCAATCTTCTCTTCCGTAGGTCCTTCTGAAGGAAGCAGATGAACATCAGTCGTGAGAAGAGCAGCCTCCTGAGGACTTCATGAAGAGCAACTTTATAGAAGAAGACAGAGGAAGACACTTTTTGAACGGCTTTACTTCTTTCTTTTTGAGAAAATTTCTGACTTTTCTGGACAATCATATCTTCCTAGGTCCTTCTGAAAGACATCAACGAACAGATGAACATCAGTCGTGAGAAGAGCAGCCTTCTAAGGAAGGAGAATGTGGACCTCATGAAGAGCATGAAGGAGCTCATTAGTAAATACGAGGAACGCGAGGAAGTACGCAGCTCCGTGGAGATCGTTCAGACAGACCCGCTAAACTCCTTGTGTATTTTCAGCACCTCTGATGTTGCAATTGTTCTGTTTTTTTACTGAAATGTTGATCTTTTGGACAATTAATGTGGAAAATTTTGTATACAAGCTAGATTTTGAAAATGAAACAAAAAGGCTAGAACTTTTTAAGCACTAAAATTTTGCTTTAAAAGTTGATGACTAAAGCCAGCCTCAGGATTTGCTTGTAGACTTTGAGGCTTTTACTGAAATATTGATCTTTTGGACAATTAAGGTGAAAAGTTTCTTTACGGGCTAGAGTTTTTAAAAAATTTTAAAGGCTAAAACATAAAAAAGGCTTAAATTTTGCTTTTAAAGCTGACTACTTACAAATGTAAACCAGCTCAGGATTTGCTTGTAGACTTAGAGGTGGTGAACACACAAGGCAGTTTAGCTTGGGCAACTCTAGCAAAGTTTCTTGTTTCTCATACCTTTTAGAATGGAACATGAGAGAGAGAATTATAAGAATTGATTTTTGTGCCTCTTGACAACAGATTTGACAGCTACCAGCACATGTTCTTGAAAGCTGGACAAAAATGACAATTGTGCCAAAAAGCAGTTGCCCATTCAACTGTATATGATTTGATTGAATAACTGCTTTTGGGCATATCTTATTACCTGGATAGCCTCATTGACGTAAAAGGACAATTGTCTCTCACAGTTCATCATCTAAGATTTTCCTTTTCTCTGAGAAACAAGTTATTTTGTTGGAGTGGCCTTTAGTGGATGCTGTTTGACAATAACCAACTCTGCTTGTTTCAGAGTGCCCAAGAGTGCCACTAACTGGACTGTGATCAACTTGCAGCATGTTTATGCAGTCATGTACACCTTAGTCAATAGAACACTGACAATAGAACCTTGGGATTTACAACTAATGTTTCAAGCATGATTTTGCATTTGATGGGCATGAACATATTTCTGATAATCAAACATTGATTAAATATTAAGTATTGTTATTCATACTAACTTTTGAATGTATCATCATCAATCCATTCACTGCTAGAATGTTAAACAATGTTGTATAAGATTGGGGAATGTTAGAGTTTGTCTAATGATATTTTGACAGCATGTTCATGTTGCATTGTGGTACATGGTATACACTATTATACATTATGTTACCAGTGTGTATAGCACATATGTCTCATTGCTGTTGCTGTGATTTTGCATGATTTTGTTTGTAGTAATATGTTGTCCTGTAAATACATGAGTGTGTTACTAAATGTGCTGTAAATTTATTTATTTTGCAGTGGTTTATTTCACAGTAGAAGGGGAAATGAGGGTTTTGCTTTGTGTTAAATATTTAATTGGCAAAGTATGTAGTACAGTTACATACAAGGGAAAATTTGCAGCGTCATGAATTCATGAAAAAGCTGTGAAAATAAAACCACTGCAGACGTTTCAAGCTGACTGTAAGACACCATTGATACCAAGTATCTAGATCAGTGCTGTCTCCAAGACCCTTCCCTCCATCCAAAATGGATGTTAGCTTTTGGGGCCCATTCGTCCAAAAAAACTGAACTTTATGCCTTGACAGTCTGATGTACTTGTGCAAGTTTAAAAGGACACATTCAACAATGAAATCAACAATATTAACATTGACTCTCAAAGAGCTGATAGGACAGAACAAGATTTAAAGCTGGCGACAGCCCTGATGTGGATATACCCTGAATCTGGATATGTAAAGCCTGGTTTGAATATAAGTGATTGCACAATACAGACCTGGTAACAGTTTTTGGGACTCTTTGCGACCCTTAACAAAACTTTTATTCCTCCCGGCAGCATGTAGAGAAGCTGATAAAACAGAAGGACCTGGAGAGACAGCTGGCCGAGGCTAAGATGCAGCAGGCTACCATGATGCTGGCTGAGGAGAAGGAGAAGTTCCTCACAGAGAAACAAGTGGTAAGGTGTCCTGCAGTAGTAGTACATGTAGTAGTAGTATCCAGACTGCTGATCTCATCAAAGTTTGTGTTCTAGTGCAAAAATGACTACATTATTCCTTCTCTTACTTGGCTGAATAGAAGTTCCTTACAGAGAAACAAGTGGTGAGAGGTCTAGCAAAGCTTTTAAATCTAGTATAGCCACCGTTGCAAGTGGGGCTGGCTTTTATATTATGGGGGGGTGAGAGTTGGTGCTGGCTCGCTAGTTTCAAAGTTGCTTTAGGTTCTTTAATGCCAAGAAAGGGAGTTTGCTGAGGAAGGGAATTTCGCTTCCACAGCAAACTACTTTTCTAGGCAAACTCCCTTCCTGGGCAAACTCCCTTTCCCGGCATTAGAAAACCTTAGCCAACTTTGAAACTAACGAACCAGCGCCCCTTCCCCAGACAGAATAAAAGCCAGCCCAGCTCAAAGTCTACAAAGGAGGCTAAATCTAGTACTATACTGTAGAGGCTATGTTCATGAATGTACAAAATTGTCCCTATAGCTCAACTGGTAGCAGCCTCACAGTTGAGCTCCCGGTTCCAATTACATATATTGTACTTGGAAATTGGGAGACCCCAGTTCAAATCCTAGGAAGGGCATCTTGTTTGGAGCTGCACTTTTCTTTCCCAAAGAATGTAAAACTGGGGTCCCGTGATTGAGGAGGTGTCTCAAATATGTTTAATAAGAAGGGACAACAACCACTTTTTGAAACAGCAAATACAATATTATTTTCTCACTTACTGGGGAGAAACAAGTTGATTTGGGTTTTATGCATTTCTAGGGCCATAGATAGTATTTTTTTAAGATATGAATTACTAAACTTGACCCATTCAGTTAATCTCCAAGAAGAACTGCTTGGAAATTACCATCTATAGCTAATAACAAATTATGTTGGTGCCTTTCATTGCAAAATAAAATAATTACTTAATAATTAATAATTTTGTATAAATCTTTTCTTATATTTTGCAGTTGCTGAAGGAGAACTATGCCCATCGGGAGAGAGCTGAACAAATGGCCATACAGGAGGAGAACATGAAAATGCAGGTAAAACCTCCCTCCTGGAAAATGGACCAGTCTAGCACAAGGGTATTAGTATTATAGATTCTTGCGTGAATGGATGGTAGCACTTTACAATACAGGTAGTCAGGCCTGAGAGGAATTAACTGTTGTCTTGCAAAAACAAACATTGCACAGGCCATGCACATGATGCCCTGGTCAAATTGAAAGTACTTTGGAATGAAAGAACAAACTAACCAGTGTGCCATCCTAGTTAGTTTTGTGACTGTGACTCCCATATCATGACTATTATGACTATGGGACCTATTCGGAGTGATGTACATATAGGTTTCCTGTGCCATCTAGTGATATCATGCTGAACTGCAACTGTCATGCAATGGTAGATTTTGTGAGAGTTGGACAACAGAATGTTACAGTCATAATCTATATGCCAACACACAGTAATGAATGCAGTTTTATGATCCATTTTTGTATGTCATTTGAATTTCAATATCTTCAATTATTTTTTTCTAGCTGAAACTTTACACAGAGAAGTTTGAGGAGCTCCACAAGACGTTGAACCAGAGCAACGAGGTCTTCAACAAGTTCAAGGTTGAGATGGACACAGTAAGTCTTCAAGGTCATTCCTGTGGCATGCACAACTTGACAAGAATGGGATGTTTCTTCTTACTCACACCTCTAAAGTTGTAATTGTTGTTTGTTTGTTTGTTTGTTTGTTTGTTTGTTTTGCCCAACGTTCTTCATGTATTCGACGCTTAACATTCCTAGAATCTTTTTTTTCTGGATACCAAATTTAGAGACACATTATTTAATGTAACCTTTTGCTACTACTTGCATGCAGATCACTCCATCACAATTTGGGATGAACAAAAATTTCACCCCGTCCATCCCAGAAGTCAGAACTGCATGACTTGAAATCAATGAAAAGCTACTTTATTAACCTTAAAATGACATATAGCAATGAAAGTTAGCCACACAAGAGTTAGGGACCAAAAAAATTTGAAAGCTAGAGTCAGCACTGGTGTGTAACATTACTGACACTACAGCTGTTGATGAACTTGTGTTGAGTAAAAAATTGTTTCCTTTCTTTGTCTCCAGATGAACAAAAGGATGAAGAAGCTTGAGAAGGAATCGTTCCAGTGGAGAACAAAGTGGGAGAAATCTAACGTCACACTGATCGCCATGGCTGAGGAGGTAGGGGACACATTATGTCATTATAACATTCTTTTCCAGCTAGCATTAAACGTATCTACATTTGAGATAGGTATTATGATTCAATTTAAATTGATTAAAAGCATACAAAAGCGTGTGTTGTAGGAAAGAAGATTTATCCTAAGTTGAGTTGTAGTGGTAGTCCAATGCAGTGGTATAGCTTAAGTGGGACAAATCTAACGTCACACTGATCGCCATGGCAGAGGAGGTATGGGCAGACATTTAGTCAGTCTAACATATCAGCTGAAAAATCCACTACCAGCTAGCATAGAACGTATCTACATTTGGGGTCGGTATTATGATTCAATTTAAGTTGATTAAAAGCATACAAAAGCCTGTGTTGTAGGAAAAAGGTAATTTCACCTTCAGTTGAGTAGTAGTGGTAGTGCAATGCAACTTTGGTATGGCTTGAAGAAATCTAACGTCACACTGATCGCCATGGCAGAGGAGGTATGGAACGCATTATGTCATTCTAATATATCAGCTGAAAAACCCACTTCCAACAAGCAAAAAATGTATCTAGATTTCTATATTATGATTAACAATTAAATCAGTTAAAAGCATACTGTGTTGTAGAAAAAAAGATGCATCCTCAGTTGAGTAGTAGTCACTGTGGTAGTGCAATGCAGCTTTGGTATGGCTTGAGTGGCAGAAATTTAATGTAACACTGCTTGCAGTGGCTTAGGAGGTAGGGGACACATTTTGTCAGTCTAACATGAACTAAAAAAAATTGCTTGGAACTTGCAAAAATGTACATGTATCTAGATGTTAGGCATGGTATTGTAAGCGTTATTGTATGTACGGTCAGAGTCAATCAGTGCTCAAAATATCCACTTGTACACTTGCAAACGTAAGCACATTTTGCTTGGCACAACTTAATTTTGAACCATTAGGGCAGTGCGCAACCTGAAATTTTCAAGTTGGAAAACCGCTTTTCCCCCACCATGCATAACCTTTTGTATATTATATTTCTTGCTAAGATAAACATAAGGAGTTACATTTGTACTGGAAGAAAAGGTAGTGGATAAGTAGCAGATTTGAAGAAAGCTACAAGTCAGAAGTGTGCCAACCTGACATGTTGTTGGCGCAACCTGGCTTATGACTCAGGTTGTCGCCTGAAAAAAGTATTTTGAGCACTAGACTTAATTTTCCTAAAGCTAAAAGCTTCAAATGAGTAATGAGTAAAAATGTATACTTAGCATGTCTGAAATCAAATTTCTCTTCTTTTTTTTAAAGAAACAAATGAGAGACAAGGAGCTGATCATGTTGAGAACAAAATGTGGGAAGCTGGAGAACTTGTAAATAAGTAAATATATAACTTAACATGTCTTTAAATCAAATTCCTCTTCTTCTTTTTTTCAAGAAACAAACGAGAGACAAGGAGCTTATCATGTTGAGAACAAAGTGTGGGAAGTTGGAGAACTTGTAAATAAGTAAATGTATTATTTAACATGACTTAAAATCAAATTCCTCTTCTTCTTTTCTTTAAGAAACAAACGAGAGACAAGGAGCTTATCATGTTGAGAACAAAGTGTGGAAAGCTGGAGAACTTGTGCCGTGCCCTTCAGAACGCTCGCAGTGACACGGAGAGCGGGGCAGACAAGGTCTCCGAGGTCCTCACCAAGTTCGAGGAGGCGGAACAAACATTAGCAGGTGAGACATCAGTTGTGTGTGAAGTTGGTTGTTTAGACCACATCAAGAAATTGTCTTGTTGCTCAAAGTCCTTTGTTAGCTGGAAAAGTGATAGAAATAGCCCAAATTCGAAGAGGCGGAACAAAAATCAGCTGTGTGTGAAGTTGGTAATCAGTATTAAGACCACACCAACAAACTGTCGTGTTGCTGAAAGTCTCTACCAGACTCCACAGGAAAAGTAGTAGACATTACCCAAGTTCAAAGAGGCGGAACAAAACTTAGCAGGCAACACATCAGTTGTGTGAGGTCGTTATTCTGTGTTTAAACCACACCAACAAACTGTCTTGTTGCTCAAAACAGATAGTCTCTTCCAGACTCTGGTTGCTGGAAAAGTAGTAAAAATTGGCCAAATAAAGAGGTAGCGTGCCAGAGTACTTAGCTGGCCTGAGAATACAGTGTGTTACCGAGGTCCTGTGCTGCTGGCCTCTGGGGTGTTATCTGTCTATTTGGTCTATCTCTACTATTTTTCTGGCAATCTTAGGATGTAATTCTTCTTTATTAAATATAGTCTTAATCATAACTTCAAGTAGATTACCCTTTACCAAGACACCATAGTTTCCTTTATGTTTAACTTCAACAAGTTTAGGATGTAGTTGTTTTTAATTTGCTTTCCTGTAGTTTGGTAAAAAGCATATTAAAGTATGCTAATTATACTGTATAGTCATAATACTGTACAAGGACTAAGACTTGTAGTCTCAGAAATGGTATTGCAAAATTATTGTCTAGCCTACTGAGCTATCTAGGAAATAAGCTTCCATAGTTAGTCTAACCAAGCTGCACTCACCACAGCTGAACCAAAGGACCAGGACTCACCTAAACCTAAACCTCACCACGAGAACGGCAAAACTAAACAACAACAAGACAACGCAGAAACTAAACAACCAGAAGACGCAGAAACTAAACAACAAGAAGACACAGAAACTAAACAACCAGAGGAAGCAGAAACTAAACAACAAGACGACACAGAAAAATCCGAGAAGCGTCCTGACATGCCCCTGGTATGCCGTCCACAGTGACTCTCCCTCACCAGCCTCTCTTGCGGTGAACTGTCTCACAGAGTCCTGTCCCTCCTAACTGTCCCTTCTCCAGTCCTTTATTTGCAGTCTGGTTGCTGTTTGGTGCAAAGTCTCAAGTCTCCCCCAAAACTGTTCTTTACTGTATTTTTTTCTGGTCCTACATGTGTATGTGTTGTCCTAACAATGGTAACATGTGAACTAAAGCAGGACAATTTCAAACCAAGCTTCCTTTTTGTCTTTTAATTGTGTAATGTTTTCTTTCTTAGGTAGGATGTTACATGTAGAAATAAATGAGGCATTTAGTAATATCAAAACTTTATTGACAGAACAAAAGCTTCTTTTAGGTTACCTATAGCCCATAGGTGTACAGCAAATAAATCATTTAAACATGATGCAATATGCAAAATATAGTACAAAATTATAATCTGTAGGGTTGAATAGGATTCCTAAAATGTACAAACTCCATTTGTTATAATGATTGTTACTTCCATGAATGTATTTTCTGTGTATCTCATTCTGTTTTTTTGCTTTTATTCTAATCTGAACTGATATGTCTTGTGCATTTGTTTATGTTCTAAAGCTTTCTTTTTTCTATCTTTTCACCTTCTTTGTCCTTCCTTCTTTCTATTCTAGCGGAGATTCGAGGTTAGTTTCTGCTTCTTTCATTCTTTTTTTCCTAACTCCTTCAGTCAAATGCATCAGAGTTTTACTAATCCTTGCTTCATATTCTATGATTTGTGTTGCATAATCATAACTATGATACAAATGAATCATGAAACGGATAATTACAGTGGAAATGAAAATATGACAATGATCATGGCATTAGAGGATTTCAGCATTGGCATTGTGTGGAAAATGTGAAATGTTCAGGAATGGAGGAATATTATTTCCCGGACAGTCTGCATTAATTTTCCAAATATTCCTTAGCCTCAAAATCAGTTTCTTGTGTTGATTAATCAATCATCCACAGGCATCAACTCTGTGTGCATGAATATTACATCATTATTGCAAAAGTGTATATTATGCAAAACATACTTAAAATCAACAACATACAAAAGAAAACACCTAGACAGACCCCTTAATCAGATCAGTAAAATCCTGAGGGCACAAGCTAAAGATGATAGATGATAGCACTGTGATAGATGAAGGAGGTTGCTCTTTCTACCTCCTTGGATAGATAAATTTTTTTGCAAATTGCTTTCTTTTTTCTGAGAAATGGCAGCAAACAGAAAAGATTTGAAAAGAAAAAAAAGCTCTTGTGGAAGGAACAAAAGCTCTTGTATAACAAAAATGCCAACTAGACTGCCTGCAACTTTACCCTAAGGCAAAATGCTAACATTTCGAAAGGCTTCGTGAGCTCAGATCCTGGTTTCTTAGAAAGCGGACTTCAGAGCTACAGTAACAGTGCTGCCTCAAGAGACACTTTGATATACATTATACATCCTGACAATTAACTTTCCTTCCTTACATCAAAAGCCATTCAAATTTGACTTGATGAGTAACATTTTTTTATTTCCTGAGGATACTGATCTTGAAAAATGCAAAAATTGTCAGAGCAGCACCAATGCAAGATAAACAGTTTGTTTTCTCCCTAAAAATCAGTGTGTTACACAGTGTACTTGCAGTCTCCAAGCAGATGTAACAATCAGGCTTCTTTGGTGGGTCTCTGAATTTGAGTGAAAGTGTTTACCTTATTTTCTCGATTATGCACCCCGATTCAGGGCGTCACAGACAAGTGCGTGGGACTGTAAGGATTTCTACACAATGACCTGTTTAGATTTGTAAAAATGCTTGACCTTCCTTACTGGCATTGTCTCTACAAACTTGTGAATCACATACACCAAGTTACAAAATTGCTCAGGATAGAAGAAATGTTGTGCACAAAAACAATGTGTATAGTTTTGCATCCCTCCTAGATCTGTAGCACCACCTTGTTCTATTTGACATCCTTTTCCCAGTTATCAGTGCAATTTACCTCAAATAAAGTATGCACCCCAAGCTTTGAAGTTTGGAAAGTTTTAAAAGTGCAACATGTACTTTATTTCATAAAGTTCATAAAGTACATGTATTTCTTTGTATTCTGGACATTATCGTTGTATATTATAGAGGGAGACATAGAAACTCAAAACAGGCCCGAAATGATACATCTGCTTGGTGATTACAAGTACTAAGTAACCCTGTGTTGTTCTCTAACAACCCTGACCCCCTCCCACCCAGCCAACAAATCCTCCGCAACAACAGCAACAGCGACCAACATCAGTACAGTATTTCATTGTATTCTGGACCTTTTACATTACTATTGCATAAAGTTAAACATAGAAACTCAAAACTGGCCCTAAATGATACATCTGCTTGGAGATAACAAATATCCCTGTGTTGTTCTCTAACAATCCTACCCCCCTCCCACCCAGCCAACAAATCCTCCTCGACAACAACAACCAACATCAGTACAGTATTTCATTGTATTCTGGACCTTTTTACATTATCATTGCATAGAAATAAACATAGAAACTCAAAACCGGCCTTAAATGATACATCTGCATGGAGATAACAAATATCCCTGTGATGTTCTCTAACAATCCTGCCCCCCTCCCACCCAGCCAACAAATCCTCCTCAACAGCAACAACAACCGACATCCCCGTCCCCGACCCCACCTCTACCGACGGAGCCACAGCAGGAACAGCAGGAGGAGATGAATCCGCAGACATCGGAGAGCCAGACGCCGGCCCCGGATCAGAGCTGAGCGCCGCCGCGGGAGGGGGGGACACGGACGACGTCGACGACTTCATCGCACTGATCAGGGCCGACACGACGCGTCTCGAAGACATGCCCAAGCCTCCTCCCGAAGAACTCTCCCTTTTGGACATCTTAAACATGAAGGACCCGATCAGGGGGGAGCCTTCACTCGAGGGGGCAGAGAAGGAGAAGGAGAAAGAGGGGGGTGAGGTGGAGAAGGGGGTAGAAGAAGATGATGTTGACACAGTTCCTTCCAAACTGGAGGCCATAGATTAAGATGCACCTTAAAGTGCCAGTGACATTTTCTCTATCATTCAGGTAAAGATTTGGTCTTTTCTGGAAACATCTATGATATCATAAATCGGTAACCTGGATATCATCCTCCATAGTAACCGCTGGCCCAATCTTTTTGCCTGTTATTGATGTGAAGAGATTGAGCCATCAGTTACCAGAGTATGGTACCCAGGCTACAAACTACAAAGGACTCCCCTGTTAGCAAGTATGGCTAAGAGTCCTTTTTTTGATGTCATAGACGTTTTAAGAAGTAAAACAAATTTTTGTATGAATGATTGAGGAAATTGTATTTTGCTGGCACTTTAAGTTGTTGAGAGGTGGGAAAGATTGAATCTTGGGCAATTGAAATTAAGTTTTTCAGCAGGTGAAGTAGAAGATTGTTAGGTCCCCATTGTTATGACTTTCCTGTTATGTCATTCATCCATTCAATCAATCAAAAACGTAAAAATTAATTTGAAGTTCTTTGTTTATCATGGGTAAATGGGACATAGCCAAAGTTTATGTCCCAAGCATAGTATGACTGTGATATTGTTCATCACACTTGTGTGGTTTGCATTTTTGAAGTGTCCCTTCAATTCAAAGTACATGTAATAAGTAAATATCTAAAGCACCTTGTAGTATAACTGTTTTATACACAAGAGAAAGAGAGAAACCACATTGATAAATACTGCTATGCAAAGCTTCACAAAAACATTGATTCAGAAGTATCTTGGCTGCTTGAATCCCTTCAAAGTTTCTTATTTCAAAAGTTTTTCACAGTATTATATAATAAGCTTCTCAGAAGCCCCCCCCCCCAAAAAAAAGTCATTAAATGCTGCTACATGTAGATGTACTGATATGCCCAATGCTTTTGGAGCATCCCATTTGGCATTATGGGGGTGAGCTGAAAGCCATTCTTTATTACACAGGTGTACGTTTTGCACCTAACTTTATGTGCTGAAATTTTTACGTTGTTGAGGATTTCTCAGTGTTATCATTTGTTGTATCCACACCTGTATGTTGTTTGGTGCCATAACACAGTTTTTTTGGTGGTGTGTGGTGTTAGGTAGTCAAACAAATCAGTTGCTCAAAATGTTCAATGCAATATTTTGTAATTTTCATCTAATGATCTTGCAGCAAAGCTAGATCAAGCTTTTGGCAATTTGTGTTTGCTTAATCATTTTGAGAATCATACTAGATAGAAAACCTATTAAAATCCCTGTGAATTTATATTTCTCAGAATAGGAAGAAGTAACACTTGTACAAGACTGCAGTTTAGGTTTGAATCCTCTATATGAACTGAGAGAGGCCAAAGCTCTGGTCACCTTGTATAAAGCACAACTCAGAGACGAATGAAGAAACTATTTGTAACAAATTTCAACCTAATGAACCAATTAAGAACCAAATAAATTATGGCATGGAAAACAGTTTGTGTGTCATTTACATTTGTTCCTCCCCTTTTCCATAGTCTCTACCAGACTCCGGATCGCTGGAAAATCATAGAAATGGAACAAATAGAGAGGAATATAACCGGCCAGGGAACAGCTCTCGATCCGTCGATCGCGTGCTGTTCCCTGTCCGGTTATATTCGTCTGGCCGGCTTACTCCTCTATTTGTTCCATTTCTACGATTTTCCAGCGATCCGGAGTCTGGTAGAGACTACCTTTTCCACACCTCCCCTTGTGCCACACAGGCCACTACAGCAGGGGGCTAGTCTACTGGTAGTGGAGTTCGTTCAACTCCCATACTCTATCTCTTAAGTGCTAATACCCCCCTTTCCACTAGGACCGCGCTCTCGCCACGCTCTCTCTGCAACCTAAAATTTGACAGATCGCTCAACAAATTATACAGAAAAGAAAAGAATCTTTTTACACTTTGTGCATTTTGTTGTCTTTTTGGTCACACTTTTTCATTTCTTCATGATATATACCCAGTATGAAAGTGAAGGATACACATATCCTATCTAGGTCGCAGTCAGAGCGCAGGGCAATCGCCATCCAGTGGAAAGTGTGCCCCACAAGTGAAAACAACACAACAGGCAACCATTTTCTGGGCTTTATTTGCAGCTTCACATCTGCTTAACAATCGGCAGGAAACTGCAATTCTGTAGCATATAATTATACCAACAGCCTGTTTTTCCGTCTGACTACTGGTCAGCATTTCCGGGTACAGGAAGAAGACGCATTTGTGTTGTACATCTCATCTGCTTTAGAAAAAAGCAAACAATTCTACAAATCATTATGTAGCTTCCTTTAATCTCCAAACAGATCTTACAGTAGTATAAGTTAGTATCAAAAGCTGATGGAGGAGTGAAGCCGGCCCAGGAGTGTGTATGCTACCTGGTGCCGTCTGACTCCCTTTGCCCTTGGCCAGCTTCGATGCTATTTTATGGCACCGTAGGAACTGCTTGGACATTACATAGCTTCCATTGCAGACCCTGACAGACTTTTTTTTCAACAACTATGCATACAATGTACATGTAGCTGCCAAGATCTACTCTTCAAGCAGATGTTATGCTTCTGCTGGTTTTTGTCTTCTTTTAAGGCATTTTTATATTTTTATCAGGCTTTCTTTTTTTTATCCACCAGCCAAAGCCTAATCTCTGCTTGTAAAGTAAAGATCTTGGCAGGCAACGATAACATGGTCGCTACCAGAAACCTGTGCATAGCATTTGGTGGTGAAACATCCAAAGGGTCTTCAATGGGGGCTTATGGAAACTGCTTTAGATCAAACTATGCAGCACTTTCCACAGGAGAACCTGGTTGAAACTTCGCAAGAAGCTTCTTTCACCGTTCGACTCGTAACAGTGACTTGATAGGCAGTGTGACAGTTTCATTAACCCTCCCCATACTACCTTCTGCTCTGACCAATACACATTTGGTTAATGGGCACACTCGGGAGTGAGAGGGTTATGCACAATTGTAAAAAACTTATTCCACAGTCTGATCTTCAACAATGGCATGATCGGCAGTATGACAGTTTTATTAACCCTCACCTTACTACCTTCTGCTGTGACCGATACTTGGTAGAAGATGCACCCTTAGCAGTCAGAGGGTTTTGCACAATTGTTGTAAGACACTTATTCCACAGTCTGATCTTCAACAATGACATGATTGGCAGTGTGACAGAACCATTAACCCTCCCCATACTACCTTCTACTCTGACCAATGCACATTTGGTTCATGGATGTATCCTTAGGAGTGATAGGGTTATGCACCATTGTTGTAAGAAACATTTTCCACAGCCTGATCTTCAACAGTGACATGATTCACAGTGTGACAATCTGATTAACAATCTTTCTGTTACCTACAGATATATGGTCAATGGATTCACCATTACCATAAAGAATGTTAAAGAACAAGTGTTCTAAACAGCCTGTCTAGAAAGAAAACAATTTGCGTTTACTCTCTTTGAGCTCTGGACAACTACATGGACAGGAACCAAAACATTGCCTTTATCTTCTGTAGTTATCACAACATAACGTCCGTCTTTGATGTCATGTTAGGATACATTGCCAAGTTAGCTACTTTTCTGGAAACAAGTCAATGTAGATGTTACATCAGGGTGCAAAATGACAAAAACATGTCAGAGTTTTGAAAAGTGGGGGTAGGGTGGGGGGGTTCTCACGCCCTTTTACACCTGCTGGACTTAAATCAAAACAAGGGCAGACCTCTGAACAGCCAGTAAACAGATTTTCAGATGTCAGCATTCTGACATAGCTTCACTCTAGAACCCAGAAATAACACATGATCAGTTCAGTTTCCGCACTTAAACTAACATCCCTTCATGTGTCACTGTACATTGTGCTTTCTCAGCATTTTTACAGACAAATTAGCGTTAAGTGTTTGTATGCAATTTTTGCTGGGCTATTTTTAGGCACTTTTTGCAATCTTTGTTTTGTGTAAATATTCACAGTAAATGCTTCCATGGCTCCATGAATATAACACAACTTGAGTCAGACTGATCTAGCAGAGATTAATGCACCGTTTTAGTCAAGTTTTCCTTCTTTTTCCATATCACACTTGATGTCACACTAAACTATCTTTTGTCGCCATCATCAAATAGTTCACATCTTAGTACATTCCTTCAATACACAATACTGGTCGCCTCAAACTTGGAAATGTGTCATAACAATCAAGTACCAAGGAGGTTAAATGTAACTTGACCACTGAAATACAGCGACCAACTGCAAGGTCAACCTATGACCTTCAACCTTTGCCACTCTTTAAGTCGCTGCTTAAAGACAAATTTCTTTCCCTCCCCGACCCCAGCTCATTGTGTACCTGACACTAAAAGGTCAAGACAGCCTGAAGGCCTAACCTCTGAACTCCAACCTTTGCCATCAACCAAACAAGTGTCACTCAGGATGGACGTGTGCCAGAAATAAGGTCATATCTAGGTCAGTAGGAACAGGAAGGAACTGGGCAGCAAGACTAAACTCAGAAGCCTTGAAGGGGACACCACTGTTGCTACTGGTGTTGAGCATCATATTCATAAAGACACTATTACAATGTACAGTCAACCCTGTACATGTGACCACCAGTATATAAGAACCACCTGTCCATTGATATACAGTCAAACCTATAAAAGTGGCCACACCTTAAGGACCACCTGGCCATTGCAGCCACTTTTTGGTGGTACCTTACCCATTTTTTCCTATTGACAAAAGTATTAAGAATCCTGTCTATAGTTGCCACCTATCCTGAGATTTTATCAGTCCCCTGAGTGGTCTTCAGGTTTGACCGTACATACACTGCAGTTCTGAAGGACACCTAGCAGTATAGTGTTGTTGTGTGATAACTTCTGCTTTGAAAGTAAAATCCACCTGTTCCAGCTACATCTGCATTAAATCAGCATCCAAACTTCTGCTGACAATTTAACATTCTTGGCTAGAAATAAAGAGGTGAATCATCAAAATGACCCAAGCTTCCGTTTGCCAGACCCTCCCTGTGCCCTGTGGACCCCAGAGTGCATCTAGCTGAGCCAAGATCAGCTTAACACAAGCCTGATCAAAGGATGTACGTCGGGAAAGCTTCTTATCCAGGCAGGGGAGGTTCAGTAGATCAGTTTTGGGGTTCTTATCCAGTTGGGGAGATCCAGTATAGATCTGTTCTGGGTAGGAGTGAGGAAGGGAGGTACCCAGAAGGTAATGGTGTAATACAAACTGATCATTATAATCCCGAAAATAACTTTTCTAGTCTAAGAGCAAGATTTTCTAGCGTCTAAGATTATGTTCAATTATCACAGATACCATGATTTGGGAAGTGAATCCTATGATAAAGTGGATAGCAAACCAATGGCCTTAAAAGGGCTATGGGTTTACCTGTACCTTTTTATATCATCAATTCATGGTGTAGAAGGAAGCATGAGCTTTCCAATGGATTGTGAAACATTATTGTACATTCCTGTGATCTTTTGAAGTAGCCTATGTGACAGCCTTTTCAGCTTAACTCCGCTCTAAGTTGCTTCAGCTAGGGAGGCGACCGAGAGAACGAAGTAAGGCTAAAAAAGCTAGCATCCAGGCTACAGTTGAAGTATGGTGCCTTTATAAAAAAGCGAAAAATCCCTTTCCATGTTTGAAGTGACCAAGTATAATCATTCAATTCCATACCCATCATCCATATAGTGACAGAGGCTTAGAGCCTTCTTGCAAACGGACCCTCCTTTCCTAAATGTTACATACATACAAATGTCACCCCTTCACTGCCATTCCTTCATGTCAACCTGCTCATCATGCCACTGTCATAAGTCATTCTCCAATCCTATAACTCTGTTTGAAACCAACTGAAACATCAATAGTCAAAGCTGCACAAGTGACCACACAAGGACCGCCTGGCCAATATAACCACTTTTTGGTGGTCCCCTAGGCCACACCAATTTAATTTCTTGCTTCACGGATTTTTTCATAAAAAATATGGAGCGAGAGGGTGAAATAAAAATAAAAATAAAAATTGTAAAATGGTTGGGGTAAAGGTAAGGGCTAATCCAAAACATAAAGAATAAAAAGTTTTCAGCTTGAAAAAAGTACAAAAACACTATTACTGTACAGTAACAGCACCTGTTCATTGAAAATTACAACAGTAGTGTCAGTTTTTATGTTTGCTACACCAGAAAGTTGGTGAATGGTTTCATTAATGGTGAAAATTTGCTGAGTGGTAATTTTTATTTTTATTTTTTTTTCCAAAAAATAGGAGCGAGCGAATCCGTGAACCAAGAAATTAAATTGATGTGGCCCTAGTAGATAATTTTTCCCAATGAGACAAGCATTAAGAAACCTGTCTATAAGGACCACCTGGCCAATGTGATCACTTTTTCTGGCGGTCTCTTTAGTTTTTGCCAAGGACACAAGCATTATGATACGTGTCTATAGTGACCACATTTTCTTTTTTTTGTGTGTGTCTTCTTGAGCAGTTTTGACTGCATATGCCTGCTGAAAGCCATTGCATGGTTCTCGTGTGAAGTTTGCGCACAACAGAGAGATGACATCCTGGCCACATCTTAATACCAGGTTCCTTCTGGGTTCTTCATAACAAACACACAAAACACAGAAGCTCTGGCTTAACATTAAGAAATAATTTCCACCAGCGTGAAGCAAAATTAGCTGATCACGGACAGCGGTGCCTGGACAGTGGTCAACTTCAAGCCTTAACCTAAAGGCTTTTGTACAATGCAATTAGTCAGTGTTTCCATGCCTTTAAAATCGTAATTCCTCTGCCAGTTTGTACTGGAACTTGCCTTATGAAGGAGGTCTCGAAATTATTTTTGCTGCAAGTTCCTAAACTGCATGTCAGCACCTCTTTAAATTGTTGTGAAGGTCAACAAAATAATGCACAGGTTCACCTTGACCCTGCCTAGGTTCCGGTGACCTTTAAATGCGAGGTCACTGTCCTTCAGGAAGAACACTGTAAGCTGTCGACCTTATTTGCAAGGACAGTAACACCCTGAAAACAGCCCAATAATTATTCTACATCTTAGAAAACATATGGGTATGCCTCAGGGTAGACTAGAGCTCAATCAAAACAACTCAGTTCCATGGACAAGCTTGTAAACTAGCCTGGGTACCATCCTCTGAGTAAACCAGTGGCTCAATCTTTTTGCTTGCTAATGTTTGTCGTTAGCAAGCGAAAAGACTTAGCCAGCAGTTACAATGGAGGATAATACCTAGGCTACTTGTGAACATTTCTTACACTTAATTCTTTCTTCAAGTTTTTAGAGGTGGTAAAATTCAGTGTATCACTGACAACCAGGTAAAAGTTGGAACAATGTCCACAGCTAAGAATTTACTAGCTGTAAGACACTGCATGTTCAGAAGACATTTCCAGCCCTGAATTCCCAACTAGAGACCACTGTCCAGAACACACCACAGCCCGGACCCCAGACTCCTTAAGCATACTAAGGCTAAGGCTAATCTGCGTATACTGCAGTTAGTGTCCATGTACTAAGTAAGAGCTTACATTAACAGGCTAGACCGTCCGACACTTGCTTGAAGGTGCTGAGGGGTTTTATAAAGTGGTAGTCCGGGACCCCGCAGTGCGGACATTGAACGGACGTCGAGTATTCCGAGTAGAAGTGCGTGCCCTCGCTCGGGTCGCGTACCGGCTTCCCGCAGGCCTTACAACTCACGCGGTGCGGGCAGCACGGGTTGGCGGCGAGTATATCGTAGGTGTACATCGTGCCCAGCTGGTGCGAGCTGCCGTCCCAGCGTGCATTGCAGTTCTTGCACACCACGCAGGTCTGTATACCCATGAGGCAGTGCACGCAGACCGCAGAGAGGTACAGCCAGCGTCCGCCAACGAACACTCGTATACTCTGCGCGTTGTAGTCCTGCGGGGTGAGGAACAGGGTCCCGTCCACGAGCGGGTAGCGGTCGAACACGGGCAGCTGGGTGTTGCACAGGACGCAGGGGATGGTGCTGACGCGGTACGCGGTCAGGTTGGACAGGACAAACTGGCGCGTGTCGTCCGCGTGGCCTTCGTCCTCCATCTTGATGTGGATGGGGTTCAGCTTGTCCGGAGGCAAGACGCTGGGGAAGACAACAGGCAACTTCTTAAGCAGTGGATTAAGATAATGATAATAACATAAGACATCACAAGAAACTGTCGTAAGAATCATATACTATAGCATCTACATTAATATTTTATGTGACTTAAGAGAAATCTCCAGGCAAGACACTGGAGAAGACAACAGGCAACACCTTTAGTGATAGAAGACGACAGAAGACATCACAGGAAAGTGTCATAAGAATCATAACGTTACCATCTACACCCTATGAGGGTCTGCATGCTCTTTTACGTAAGGCGTAGGCAGCCTATTTTATTTCCCGTAATTCGTAGGGAAAACCATCTTATCTACGTAAATCGTAGCGAGGTGACGAAATTTAGCGTAATTGCCTTCCTTGATTTAGCGTAATATGTAGGGGGTTCTCCTGAATTCAGCGTAAATCGTTGTCAGGACCCCCCATACTGAGCCTCCCCTATGTGACTTCAGACTAATCTTCAAGCAGATGTTTGGTTTTCACTGATTCTTACAGTCAGTTACATGAACAGTAAGGTCCCTTATTGTGACAAGATCACCCTGAGCAGATTAGAGTAAAATAGAGCTAGCCGGCTCTTTTTAGAAAACAAACTCTTGCTGAAACTACGCATATAGAAATGAACACAGTCATGCAAATGTAGTACATGTCCCAATCATAACCCCATGACGCACCTCCTATGCTTTAATAATGACTGTAGTCTAGGAGGCACAAGAATGTTGTTGAAGGTCTTGCAATATCGCATATTTTCTTGGAAATTGCCCAGTGTCCTTAGTTATCCCTGAGGAGTTTTGAGCTAGATCTAAGAGGGTGTACGCCCTTGATATGTATATGTCTGAGGTATGACCCCAATTGACCTACCATAATCATGAGTGATTAACATTCATGGTCAGCTGATTGGGTAGCTGGTATTCTATCATATCCTTGCACCCTAATTTTGAGCAGAGGCAAGATGGCAACGCAAGATTCGGCTTTCTTTCTCTTTCTACAAATCTCTTTGCTGTGATTTCAGATCCATATCTTACAGGTGTTTCCTTTACGTGTGTTTCCTGTATGGTACAAAGTCCAGATTGTCAACAACACCCCACCCTTGGCTCCCATATTTGTTTACAAAGCTATTGATGCGTATAATCAACCTTCCCTCTGCACAGGACCGAAGTGTTGAGCACAGAAACGCTCGCAACTCAATCCGGTTTATGTCTGGAAGCTCTGGTTGAATCTACAACTAGAATACAGTAGATCACACAAGGTAAACAAAGGAAATCCCAACCACCTGTATAAGAGGGACAGGTCGAGCCTCTTGGTGAACATGGAGGCGTTGTAGTAGTAGTTGCCACTATTGTTGTCCGAGGATTGTGACTCGGTGCGACTTCGGCGTGGGGAGGGGGTACTCTCCCAAGGCGGGGAGGGGGAGGGGGCGTAGTCCATGGCGGCGTTAGGGGGGGTACTAGCCAGGCTGGTGTCGGAGAGGGTGCAGGAGGAAGAGGCCTGGCGGTGGCGACCTTTCACAGGCGCGGAGGGGGGTTGGCTCAGGGGACCCTTCCCAAGATCTGGTTTGTCGTTCTTTTTCTTCTTCTTCTGTTTTCTCGTGCGCTGCTGGCTCGTTGTCCACGACGGCTCGCTCGGCCGTGGGTTTGACGGGGATCCAGTTGAGGTCCTTGCGGAGGTGGCCCTTGCCGCACTTGCAGGCGCAAGCACGGTAGGCCAAGTCGTACCCCTTCTTGGTCCACAGGTTCTGACGACGCTGCTTCTCGGACCAGCTTCGCGCCCTCCCCGAGGAACGAAGGAACGTCAGCACGGTCTCCTCCCACTCCTCGAAGCACTGCTTGTGCATGTAGGGCCCCTCGGGACAGCCGTCGTGGTTGCACACCACCTTCACGACGTCTTCAGGATTCGCAAGACTTACGGGACTGCCTAGCTGGCATCCCGAGGACCCTGGGACACAGCACCAGAACTCGTGGTTGTTGTTGTCCTGACCCGCTCGGTCCCCCTCCCCGCCCGCGTTTCCCGAGCGATTCCGGCCCCTCTCTCCTCGGTGTGGCATCGTGTGGGGCCCTCAGGTGTTCCCCTAAACTTCCCTCAAGTTCAGGTACACCTCCCACCTTCACTCCTTCGTCTGTTTTTGTTTTGAAACCCCAAGACGGGGGCGGAGGAAGTGGACGTCTTGGCAAAACAAGGATGATAAATTTGCCGCGCGCTGATTGGTCGGCCCCGCCGCGCACCCGGGATTCCCGCCAGCTGATTGGTCAGCGATGATGTAGCACAATATGAAAGGTTAAAGGTCAACCAAGCTAAATCGCCACGGTTTTCGAGAGTCGCTGAATTCGACGTTTTTTGGTCGCGAATCGTGATGTACTTTGATATTTCAGGAAACAAAATGATGAACAAAGAATATGTAAACATTTTTGTAAGAGACGTACCGCAAAGCCCTAAGGCATATTGCGCAATTTAAAGTTCTACTTGGCACGTATACACTGGTGGACGATACCACCTGTACCATTCGCTCATTATATCAAAAGCACAACGTTATCATCAAATAAGGAAATTCTGCTTTTCTCAGCTTAAATTGGACATAACTTCTTACCTTACCACTTAGTTCACCCTGTCACAACGTGAAACCATTGTTCAA
This sequence comes from Branchiostoma floridae, assembly GCF_000003815.2. Taxonomy (NCBI): domain Eukaryota; kingdom Metazoa; phylum Chordata; class Leptocardii; order Amphioxiformes; family Branchiostomatidae; genus Branchiostoma; species Branchiostoma floridae. Next base: position 77,436 of record NW_023365735.1, read on the forward strand.
TGTCTTTAATATGCGAAAGAATAAATACTTTCACTTTCTAAAATCTTACCCTGAACTTGAACTGAAGCTTGACAACTTGTTCGGACATGCCCTGCTCTTGTGTATTGGGTCACTAAGAAACCACCACGTGCAGAAAACACAATGGAACAATAACTACAGAAGGCGTTAGGCGCTGTCATGTTAACATCTCATTATTGTTATCTGACTGTATATTTATTAATATTCATTAAAATATCATTAATATGTGTATAGTCAAATATAAGTGGCAAAATAAGAATTTTTGTTGAGGTTGAAGAATACAAATTATACTTTCCTTTACAAGGTATTGGTCATCAAAGGACTTGACTGACTAGTATGTCGGGTGTCGCTCCTCCCCTGCCACCCGAACCACTGTAGCAGCCCAGAAGACTCTGTCGAGCATCGCTTTCCCCATGTTGTCAGCCTCCAGACCTGTGTCCCGTCTCAACACATCTGTGGGCTTTGCAAACATCTTCGATGTCTCCATCCCTATATTCAGCAGTGTTTGTTACTGATGTTCTCAACAATATCCAGGTTCCCGAGTGGAGGTCACTCATGAAAGTTTATTTTTTCCCCCTCTAAAATGAGACTGACTAGCAACTGTTGAAGCATCTAACGACACAGGCCCCAATGAATGAATGGGACAAAAAATTCGAAGGTTGGTGGTGGTCAGAAAAGTACAGAAGTTCAAACAAAGGCAGTTTGTACTTGATTGACATGTAAGATTAATTGGCAAATTGTAAAATTAAAATGACATGAGCAAATACATGTTATAGACTGTACTAAGGAACTTGCTCTGGTCACACTTGGAAAATATGACACACTCCAGTCTCCAGAAATGATAGTTTACTGGTACATGATCGGATAGTATCTTTCATAACAGCTACAGGTAGAGTCATCCATTCCCAATAGTGTATCTAACATATTTACAGCTGATGATAATTATATGATCAATACCGCATTCTCCTCCCTTGAAGCTGCAAGAAACATATTTTCATAAATGTGCACAAATGTGGTCAATTGTACACATTTGTAGCCTGAGTACCTCCATAGTCACCACTGGCTAAATCCTTTCATTTGCTAATCCGTGGTTAGCAAGCAAAAGGATTGAGCTGAATAAAGTTGAATAAAGTTTCCAAAGCCAGCAGTCACTACATACAAAGGATGGTCCTCAGGCTACAAATGTGTACAATACTGTCTAATATGACCAAATTTTTAAAAACACCTCTCATTAAGTGATGAACACTTCAACAGTAAAGGCACCCTAAAACTTATTAGTTAATCTCCAAGCAGATCCTACGGTAGCATAAGATAGTATCAAAAGCTGGCAGAGGAGTGAAGCCGGCCTAGGAGTGTCTATGACTTCCTTTGGCCGGCTTTGATGCTATCTTATGGCACCATAGGATCTGCTTGGAGATTACCTAAAACTGTGTTACTGCCATCAAACACATGTACACATAGCTATACAACTTTGCAGCAGAGAAAGAAATTAAATGTACCTGCTGGCACAGTCACTGTGTTATATGCTCTATAATATACCTCTAACCTTGTTTCAAAATTGAACAGTTGTTTTTCAGAGTTTCAGGTTTACAATGTGCATAGTCTCTAATGTTATGGGAAAGACATGATCACATTTAGATATACTGTACTATGTAATGACAATTAAGGACCTTTTTTGGACAGTCCTGGGCATTTCCTACAAAATTCTGCAGTTTTTGTAACACAAAAGGTTGTAGTAACTCATCGGCGATGGTTGCCACCTACCAGTACAATCTTGATCCATGCATTCTCATCAGTGTAAAGTCATCACATACAAGAACCCCGAAGCAGTATAATGTCTAGTCTTGTGCTCCCTCGCAAGATCAAGACTAGGTTACTCTCCATGAACAAGATGTGCTGTCAGACATGGAAAATTTGGAGGTGTGTACCTTACCTTTAAAACAGTCATTGTTGGAAGAAAATTTGTAGTGACTGTATTCATACGTGACTGATGAACCTCTTCAACAAGCAATATATAGTTTACTTCACCTTGGGAGATGGGTTCATATTTGTGTTATATTTTGGGGCTATGAATGACATCAGACTAACCCATTGCCATGGTTACAGACCCCATTACTATGGTTACAGAACCCTTCAGAATAATTATACATATATAACCTTTTGTCATGTTATATGACCCATTATGGTCATATTACCATGGTTACAAACACATCGAGAGTCTGGGATGGTGTTTTTTGATAGTTGAAGGCACACATACAGGTAGTCTATCACAATGGTAAAATTTTGCTCCTAACCCCAGTTTCAAAGATACATTCCCTTACAATAATCTGTATTTGATGCCAAACATACATATCATCAAATTAAGTTAGACAAAAAATGTACACAGCACCCGGCCCTAGGCATTCTATTACTTATTACACAATTACAATCTATAAAATTAATTAATACCCATCCAAAATCAGGTGAAATATACACAATGACTTAAAGCATAATATGTGTAAACCACATCACCACAACTTAGAGGAGATCTATTAGTCTCCAAGCAGACCCTACGGTGCCTAAAGAGATAGTATCAAAGCTGGCAAAGGAGTATAGCTGGCCAAAGGGAGATAGTCGGCCAAAGGGAGATAGTCGGCCAAAGGGAGTCAAACGGGCACCTGGTGCCGCTATACTAAGTCCCTTGCCAGCTTAGATACCATCTCTAAGGCACCGTAGGGTCTGCTTGGAGACTAGATATCTACTTGGACTGGGCAGAAGTATTCTTTAAATGTTGTTGAAACTTCACATCCCCAATATCAAATTTTCACATAGCTATAGACTAGAACTTTATTGACCTACACACCAATATTGACATTAAAAAAAAGGTTATTGCCACTAGACAGCCCAAGCAACTCACCAAAAATGATGACTATGATGATGATAATTGCCACTAGAGTGCTTGCTGTGTGGGTTAAACTGTCTGCAACTGTAACACTTCAAAAGACTGCCAACTTCAGTATCCTGTGTGTTGGTAGAACATACAGGATACAGGATACTGAAGTTTTCTTTTACACAAGTCTCTAACCTGCTGACGTTTTGTATTCCCACTTCATTGGCTACACATAGCAGCGAGAATCAGCACTCCAGTCAGAAGCTCTGAGGAAGATGTCTGATAGGCATTGAGCAGGTGATAGACAGTACTGGTTGTGTAAAACAAAACTTCAATACACTTCAAAGACTTCAGGAGGAATGTTGTGGTTCTGATTTCTGGTCTCCTGAGCTAGTACATTTGAGTCAATCTTAGCTACACTCAGGCCTTGACAAATTCGATAACTTGTTGAATGGACTTCTTCCCCCACAGAACAATAGAAAAGAGCAGAAGTGTTGCCACTTGTTGGAAATAGATGTCCCTGTGGCTCAACTGGTAGCAGCCTCACAGTTGAGCTCCTTGTACCAATTAGTTGGTAACTGGGATACTCAAGTTCAATTCCAGGTAGGGCATCTTGGTTGGGGCTGCGCCCTTCTTTCAAAAGGGACATAAATTGAGATCCCATATTTGAGAAGGTGCCTCAAGCACATTCAAGGAGACGGGCTAGCAACACCTTCCTTTAAAAATGCTATGTGCCACTAGGCATTGCAAGGGTCTGAAAGAACAAACAAACTTGCTAAAATACCCAATGAGCTTACAGTAACTTATAGGGTAAGTTTTTGTCATTAGTCTGTCCCAAAACAGTACAAAAATCCATTCAGCAAGTTGCTGAACTTGTCTGGTCTCACGTTTAGATTTGTTTTCAAGAATAATTCCCTCTTTCCATATATAGTGGCATTGCCCACTTGTCAACAATCTATACAATAAATATGCCTGACATCTGGATGGTACCATTGTAACAAAGGGGGTGCTCAGTTTTTCTCTTCGTTCTCTTCCAGGCCCAACATGTCTTCTATCTCCTTCTCCCACTGTTCATTGGCCCCCTGGTCCACAACCTCATACTCCTGGGGAAAAGGGTAGATCATAATTATGATATTAGGCCACAGCAAGCAAAAATAATGACATAGTGCCAAAAAAACAATATGGAAAAAAAAGATTGAGTGACAAAACGTGGCATTACAACAAACAGGAGGAAAAAATTCGTTTTTTTTTTAAATCAGGCGAAAATTAATGAGCTGGTTTCATTCATAAAATGCTGTGGCAATAAAGAACTGTTCTTGGCTGCAGATTGACTGCAGACCTCAAAAGTCATTTCTGCACCAAATGGTGAATAGGGCAGCACCATCTCTGCCTTTGTATACCTTGGCCACACAACTTTGAAAGTTTTTGGTATGACTTGGCCATGGCAAAAACAATATGCCTACCTTCTGCGAAGGTAAACATAACAATTTCCCACCTGCAGCTCCTTTTGTAACTCTTTCTCCCACTCTGGCACATCTTCCTCTGCAAAAGGAGTTAGAACTAGTTAAGACTCTATTCAAGATGACAACATTCTTATGCACAGGTGTTCATCTACAGATGGTGATCAAGAAGTGCAAAGACACCCTTTCCTACTTAAGAAAGTGATCCCGACTACTAAGCTCTTCAAGACTTGACCAAAACCTTGAAAATCCCTTTGCAATACTTTGTACTGCCCAAGTTCCCAAACATCACCCACTCCATTTTCCTACGGAGAGCCTTGCCCGCAGCCTATGCAATATACTGTAAATGCAGAAATGTTCGCGGTGGATTAATGTTCGCGGTTTTCGCGGTGACCACTTCACCGCGAACTTAAAACCACCGCGAACATTTTTCTATTATGGTATTAGATTGCAGTCTATGGTGTTACCGCGAACTTAAATCCACCGCGAAAAGTCCTTTTCCCCGCTACCGCGAAATTAAATCCCCGCGAACTTTAATGCATTTACGACCTTGGGAGACTCTACTAAACCAGGCTGAGGTTTCCACTTTTGTCACTGTGGCTTCTAACCAGCTGTTAGCCAATCAGAGAATCCAGATTACCTAGGCAGTTCTCTGATTGGCTGAAAGCTGGTTCGTACCATGCCCTCAAAAGAAGAAGTCTGGTTTAGCAGTGTATTGTATAGGTTACAGGCGAGGCTCTGCAAAGGGGAATGCTGCCACTCTTGACTGAAGGTGCCACAGAATTCACCAATTCACAAAAGCCCCAAAATAGCCCCCACTAAATACAAGCATATGCAACCAGTTGCCACTTTTTAAAGAGAGCCACATTCCCTGTGAGTGCCATAAACGTCCATAAACAAAAAAACAACCTACTCTTTGGGTCTCCTTCTGTGGTCAACATAGGAAACAAACAAAGGGCAAAATGAACAACCATGACAGAAATCAAGGAGACAGAAAATCATGTATAGAACTAAGAAAGCTGGGAACAGAAATAAATGGCTGTTGCTTAAGGTAGGATTTCAGGGTGGCTGAGGAGTTTTGGTGGGTGTTTTTGGTCTTCCAAAATTACCATCTTAGATAATGTATGGACCTTGATTTTTTCTAAGGTAGTACCCTAATGCATAAAGATAATTTATGCAAATTGGTATGATGTCACAATGACGTCAACTAATTTAAGGCCACGCCCATTTTTAGAAAAAAAAGGCCAAAAAGCTTAAATTTTGGATTGTATTTTGTCTGTTATTATTGAAACTTTTCAGAAATGTGCATAATAGTGATTTGAATAGATCTGCGCGTGGATTTTATCATATCTTGTCATGCTGATTTTTTAGTAATTTTTTTCCTGAAATTTTAATTACCCCTTATGCTAACAGAATTTGGGAGCACTAAATAGCATCGTTTTGCGTCGGGAGCGCACGAAGTTATTCCTTACAGGGTAAATTTCATAATAAAACTTATTTTACCCATTTTCGATGAACATTTTTTTCAAAAATTAGGCCATAAAAATCAAGTTGTTGTGGTAGTAGTGACGTAATCCACTTTTACAGGTCGTAAAAAGACCAAAGTGATGTTTTTGAGGTCAAATTTGAATTCGGCATGTGCCAAAACCCCCATATACTAATTTTTTTTCTTGTATCTTTAGGATAGGGAAAATATGGTGATTTTGCATATTTAATTAGTGGACTCTGATTTTATTACCCCTGGAACTCAATTATTCAGGATTATTCATCATTTCTGAACTAGATGTATAAAGTTCAGGACAATATTTCAAATCAACATATTATAAAACCCCTGTACACCAAGTTTTTTTCTTGTATCTTGTATGAGTACGGAGATATTGTAATCTTGCATATTTAATTAGCTGATCAAGAGAAATTATGCATAATTTTCATGCCTTTGAACGTCCATAACTCTCTAACGGTATGTCCGATTTTGTTGAAATGAAAACCATTCTATTTGTTTTACTAAGACCTATCCAATGATATCAAGTTTGAAAAGTTATGATGAGTTTGAAATTTTCGCATGATTTGAGACAACTACTTTGACCTTGAATTTTGACAGACAGAAAGGTACATTTGATGGGAAAGTATGTTAGATTATGAATATAGAACTACATAGAAAATAACATTGATAGGTATTTTTTGGAAAATATCATTTTGAAATTTTGCTCAGCCACCCTGATATACTACCTTAATATTTGAAATGCTGATACAGTCTCTAAGCTCTAGATATGTACATTTGTGTAAATCCAGTATCAACTATGGACGGTCTAGCAGTTGGGACAGCCTACCATACAGGTGTGACAAAAAACAAAATATTTACATTACACGTGTTCAGTTTTTTTAAACACAGACCAATCATCAGTTACCCTGACAGCATCCCGTTATAATTGTACCTCAATGTATTGTTTAAACTATCCAACAAAAAGACCTCTTCTATATTCGATTCCAATAAGTTTCATCTAACAAGATAGTTTGGAACATTGAGGACACTGTGCCTACCATCAGCTGTCTCCTGACCTTTTTTTCATTGTCTTTCATGTTAACATTGAAACATATCTTTAATGTTTCATTATGCAGTCTATCATACATAATTATGAAACTTCTAGGAAGTTGTGGGATTTTTTAATGTATTTTCAAGGTTTAATGATGTTCTCTACAATACCTAATGAAACACCATCAGCCTTTGTCTATCCTTCTTGTCCATCCCTTTTATGTTCATGTTCTTATGTATTTCTTTATACAAAGTGAAACCTTTATGAGATTAACCGTACCATCAGCTGTTGTCTCGTCCTTCTTGTCCATGCCCAGCTGTTCCATGGCCTTCTGCATCTCTTCTTCACTGACCTCCGTGTGCTCGAACGCGTCGCTCGCAAACTCGTGCTGAGAGGGGCTCGTTCCAAGGTCCTCCTGCCCAAGGTCGAACTGGGGCTGGAGGGGAGACAGAGGTCATGACAGTTAAGACTTTCAAATGTCTGAAGCAGAGCAGTCTCCAGCTGCCTTGAAGTTTTCTCTGTCCTGCTTATTGATTGGCAGCCCGGATTAATAATTTTTGTTGTCACGTCTAACATTTGAAGCTTACGAAAACACACTTTTTCAATTTTACCGAATGATGAAGCTCAGATTTTTTGGACAGATGAGGTGAAACATTTACTCTAACAATCAAATTTCTTTCCCAGGACAGAGGGATGGGTTCTGGAGACAGCTCTGTTCTGAGGACAAGAAAAGCTTATAATTAGGTGCCACCTTTATGATATAGGCATCATTAGGTTGTATATAGCCAAGCATGATCACAGTTCATGATAGACTTCAAACAGAGATGCTCCTTTGCAGAACCTCAACTGCAGCCCTTACAATTTACAAATTATCTCTGGGAGGTTCTGCTAAACTGGGCTGAGATTTTTACTTTTGTGGACGTGGCCTCTTAGCAGCTGTCAACCAATCAGGGAATCCACTTTTAACTAAAGAAAACATTTACCGGTAGGCAATTCTCTGATTGGCTGACAGCTGGTCAGATGCCACACCCATAAAAGTAGAAACCTCAACCCCATTTTAGCAGAAACACCTACATGTATAAGCATATTGTATAAGTCATGAGCACGTTTCTGAGTAGAAAAATGGATAGTCTAAAGGGAGGGAAAGTCATGATGTTTCTGGGGTTGCTGTCTGAGGTTTCTGGGGTTTCTTTCCTTCACACACATCCACCCTCCATACGCCTGCTTAAAGATGAGCTCAAGAAAGACAGAGGAGGGACACACAAAGCAATTCCAAGAGCTTGTCTCAAGCAAAGCCACAGTCTTCTTAACTAAGTACAAAAGTACTAACTTCTAGATGTTCAAATCCGTGGGAGGAGGAACTTGACGAATCCCCATCCAACTGCAGGAAAACACAACATGGCTTCAAATCTTTTTGGTCGGTTCACAAGATGTTGTGCCTTCAAATGTTTTAACACATCCTCTTATGAAAATTTGTATGAAGAATGTATGCATGTATTGCTCTTTTCTTTCACAAGTGTATCTGTTTATGCACACCAGCAGCCACAAGAGGGACAGCTTCAATTTGTGAGTGATGCATGGATTGAACACCCTGAAACAATGCTTTTTGTCAGTCAACAATGCCACACCTTCACACTTAAAATAAAATTTGGATGAAGAAATTGCAACTTGAAGCCATTGTATTGCTGCCATCTATTCACAGAGTCAGAATATGTAATATACAATGCCTGTGTATACAAATGTACAAGTACTAGCAACTGCACAAAGGACGGCTTCAATTTGTGAATTAAGCATGGATTGACAAGATTCAAACACTGGAAACTCGAGCACAAATTTCTCCAGTCTTGCTCTTACCTGGGAGCCTGTTCCTCCCTCTATACTTTGTGGTGGTGTCTTTTCTACAGGATGGACAAAACAAGAACATGTTACCAAAAAGACAGTACTTCTACAGATATTTGACGTAAAGATTTATTACAGATTGAAGATATTTTGCCACATTGTGGGTGGCTAGAGTTTCTAGAAATTGCATAGAAGAAAGGTAAGGTAAAGGCAAAGGTAGTCCCATAGCATTTAACTAAGTAAACACCATATTCTTGACATCTATGTACAGTGTATTAGAAAGATAATAGAATGACTGTCATAGTACTTCTGATTTCTGAAGAGCTCTGTTCAAATTACTAATTTAGTAGGTTTGCAATTAGGATATTCTGATATTCTACTTTATTTTATGTGGTGCATCCAAAAATATTTTGGTGCACCCAATTTTCTAGGTTGGGTGCACCAGTGCACCTATTCCCAAAAATGAATTTTGAGCCCTGAAAATCAGGTACCCATTTTTACACCTGGGTGGAGGGTGGGAAGTCGTGCAATGTGCCTTTCCCCAGGGCACAACATCTAGACAGGAACTCTCAGGAATGCAAACCCGCTAGATTTGCCACTCAGCCATTCGGTACCAAGTCAGAAAGGTAAAAAAAGTCAAAGTCCTTGTCACGCCTGATGGCGCATAGGGCGGTGCCCATCTCCATTTCAGTAGCACAACTTTGTGCAAGCACTACAGCAGGGGGCTAGTCCACTGATAGTGGCGTGTGTTCAACTTCCATGCTCTTTCCCGAATATTGAGTGCTAAGCAGAGAAACCAGCATGTACCATTTTTAAAGTTTTTGGTATGGCTCTACTGGGATCAAACTCAGGACCTACCAAATGCAAGGCAAACACTCTACCCACTAGGCCATTGCACCGGTATCTAGTCAAAGAGGTAAGGAACGTGAAAACCCGTGCAAGTCACCAGAAGTACCTCTCTTGCCTTCCTCCTGCGGTGTTTCCTTGCTGTCTGGCTCCTTGGGTTTGCTGTTGTCCTGCGCCATGGAGGACAGCTGCGTGGACTGTTTGATCAGTGACACCCTGTAGAAGTAGTTCCTCCAGAAGTTCTCCTCTTTTATCCTGCAAGGAACGGAGGGACAGGATTGGTCAATGGGTCACTGATATAATTGGCTGATAGAGAACTTAAGGGCTGTGATTGGTCAATAGAGAAATGAAGGGCTGTGATTGGTCAGTAGACATCCAAAGGACTAGGATTGGTAAATGGGTCACTGATATGAATGGCTGGTAGAGAACTTAAGGGCTGTGATTGGCTAATAGAGAAGTAAAGGGCTGTGATTGATCAATACAGATTTAGAGGACTACGATTTGTCATGATTGGTCGATAGAAATCTAGATGAATAGCATTGGTCAATGAGTCACTGATATGAATGGATAATTGGCTAATTAAGAACTAAATTGCTAATAGAGATCCACAGCGCTAGGATTGGCTGATGCATTTCATAAAGAGCTCTGATGGTTAAAAATGACCCAATGAAAATATGATAATTGATCAATAGTGACATGAAGTTACTGTAGTACTGAAGTATTTGGGGACCAGCATGGAAGTTCAGCTGAAACTACTTACTGTTTAGGGACCAGCTCGAACCTCATCTTCTGGAGGTTGGAGTCTTCCTGAAGTGTTGCCATGGCAACGGGGAACATGGCCTCGTAGTCAAACTGGAACTGCACGCCGGCAGGAGGGTTCCTCATGAAGTTCCTCTTGTCCTGGAGAGACATAGCATTCATTCATTTGTTCAGTCATTCATAGCAGGGTTTTAGAGGTGGTATCTGAAAGTGTAATACTTTTGGTGACTAAAACCTAGGAATGAGTACATATGTATAAAGTG
>NW_023365735.1:88123-156862 GCF_000003815.2 Branchiostoma floridae
TCTTCCCTGTGATAGGCAACATGAGAAATACATGTACAAGTCTCCCCTACTCATCATCATCGGTCGACATGATCACACATGTTCGCACATGTTTACACACGACGGGGTGATACCGCCCCTTACGAGGTGACATACCCTTTCGCTGGCTAATTACAAGACGGGGATGCGCCAGGTCTCCCGTCCGGGTGAATGATGTAAATCACCGTGTGGCTGATACGGTATGGAGGTTCGCCAGGCCTACAACCGGGTGATTTGAAGTGAATCACCAACTCCAGACAGAATGGTTTGCTCCAACCACACCGCACCATCGCACGTGTGGGGGTTCTTTAACATGCATGGGGTGTGACTCTCCCCATACACGGGACCTCCATTTAACGTCCTATCCGAGGGACGACTCATTTTTCACTTGAGTAAAGTGAGGAAAGTCGTGTAAAGTGCCTTTCCCAAGGGCACAAGACCGGCAACACGGCAGGCGGATTCGAACCGGCGACCTTTCGGTCACAGGCCGAATACACTACCACTGTGCTACGCGGCCTCCCCTACTGACCTGTGACAGGGCCAGGATCTGACTCTTCATGGCGGCCTCCTCATTATAACCTACCCAAGGAGGTACTGCAGCTTCTGTAGGATGGAAACAGGACAACAGTAGGACATGAACAAGACTGTACTGTTAGTTGAATTTTATCCGCGGGGTAGCCTATATCCGTTGTATTTGAAAAGGGAAGATTTAGGGATATCAAGTCGGCGAACGGTGGTTTAAGATTGCAATTGTATTTTCAAAATCTTTTAGTCTAAATCCACCATCCGTCGACTTGATATCCTTAAGCTTAAATCCCGTTTTTAAATACAAGGGATGTATGTTTCTACATAGATAAAGGTGAACTAGTGTTACTCCCCAAACTGGTTTGGATCCGACTGTTTGTGACATATTTTGCGGCATTTTTATTTTATTTTTATTGAGTTTTCCATTTTGTACTGTTGGCCAGCAGACATGAACAAATAGAAAGCCCCACAAAAATGCCTAAAAACAGCCATCACCAAACCTCTGCTTGGAGAGTAAGGGCAAAACACTGGTATAGACTTTTAGGCTGGGACTGAGGGGAGAGCCATCACCACATCCTTGTCTTGTCTTGTTCCTATGTCACCACCTATTTGCTTACCTCGTATAGCCAAAGGAAGAAAAGGAACCTTAACGCACCAAAACATACATTGCCAGCCATAACAAGGGAAGAGCATAAGCAAGTGTAACGGTATTACATATGTATGGCAGGTATTAAACAAAACACACATACCCCTCCTTGATAATTCTGCATTAATAAAAGGAAAAAGAAAGGTAGTCAAATGATATCACTTATCATACAGACACAAACAAACACAACAAAAACTTTCTGGTTAGGACAATATAAACATAAATACTATGTAAGAACATGAGAATGATAAGGCCACAAAAAGGAGGGTCTGTTTCACACACCTGTTCTTATTTGTTGTTTCTCCTGTAGAAATTTGTCTTGTTCCCTCTGAAAATCACCTAGAATGGACTGAAGTACAACAAGAAATACGAGTTAACACTGCAGTTGGGAGCTTACATACTGATTTTACATAAAACGTCTACATGAAGCACATTGACCCCAAAAGTAGTTCACAGGAAAGCTTGTTGCTCTATGTGTACTTGTTCCTAGGCCCTGAGGCAGACACTAGACAATAACCAGCACAAGCTGTGCAGGCAGATGAGCAACACAATGTACAAAAAGACCTTGTGATTGTCTCTTTGTTCTGAATAGTACTCTATAAAGGTAGAAGTCACTAGGGAGATGGCTAACCAAGAATCTGATTAATTTGAAAATATTAAGGTGGAAATATGTACAGAATAAAGAATCCATCCTGTTTTAAACTAACATCTAACAGTTACATTCACTTGCCTTGAATGTTTGTAATCATGCTACCAGTTTGCCTGAAGGATATCCCTGACTATACAATCAAGAGGTCAACTTTGAGACTGCTACCAGTTGAACTACACTGTGGCAGTCTCAAAGTTGACCTTGGTTTAATCCTGGACAGGGCATCTCATTTGGGGATCCCATGTTTGATGAGGTGCCTCTAGCACATTAATGGCAGGGTTCTCCCCAGAATTTTTTAGTATATAGTGGAGGGGCTTGCAAAAAATAACCTGAACCAACGCGCTGCACTTTCATGAAAATGGGTTCATTTTGCAATGACAGAGGGTGTCAAATACTACAAGTATAATAGATTTTAGTGATTCCTTTGTTGTGAAGTGGCAAAATGACTATTGCTCTGATCATTGCCCATTCACAAGTTTTTGCAGACAATGCCGACTGGAAAAGTGATGCCACTTGGCACAAAAGTCTGTGAATTGTCATTAATTTTAGCAAAACTAACAAAGAAAATAGGGAAGAAATACACTAAATTTGAAAAGTAGTGTAGTGGAGCTGGGCTAGGAGTATAGTGGAGGGCCTCCGTTATTCCATCCTCTGGGGAGGACCCTGAAATGGAAAGGCCTAGCAACCCCTCCCTGCAAAAATATACTGGTCAGGTTCATGCTACTGAAACAGCAAGGAGACTTGCTGCCCTATCTGCCACTAGGTACTCTGAGTCTCCAAGCAGAGGTTAGGATCCGGCTGTTTTTCAACGTTTTTTTTAGTCGTTTTTATCAGGCTTTCTATTTTGTATTTTATTTTGCTGTATCAAAACAAAGGTTAGGTTTTTATCTGGCTTTCTATTTTGTATTCATAGGAAAGCTAGGTTTTGACACAGTAAGATAAAATACAAAATAGAAAGCCTGATACAAACGACTAAAAAAAACGTTAAAAAAACAGCCGGAGTCTAACATCTGCTTGGAGAGTACCACTAGGAACTACAATCTGATTGAATGAATGAATGATTCCAGTTTTCCTAGTGATCTGCCTACCAAAGAGAATCATGATTGTTCACAATACATATACATGTAATGTTACTTACAAAGAAACAAACAACACCAAAGCATAAATTTTCCTCACAGTTTCTGACAGGTCCTTTGCTGTTTGCTGGACAGACTTGGTCACCTTCTTGGCCTGCTGGGTGGCAGTCTTGGTGGCCGATGTTGCAACACTGACCAGAAAACCTGAGAAAGGGAAGCAGAAAAAAAACATATGAATGGGGGTCATATGCAGAAATGTAAGAAAGGAGGAGGTAGATGTTTTCCTTTTTTGTTTTGTTTTTTGTTTGTATAACATACCTGGTAAACCGCCTTAACTTAAGGCATAACTCACACCAGATTTGTACAGAAGAGTACTGTACAAGGTGCATATCTGGACAGATTTAATTGATCCACTCACACCGGGAAGGACCCTACTAGTACTCTTTTTGGTCAGTTTGGACACTGTGGTGGGTTCTTTAATGCTTGAGTCGTGGCTATCCCGTGAGGTGGACCAAAGCAAACAAGACTGGACGCTAGGCTAGAGATGTTTATTACTATTATTAAACTAATATTTTTGGAGCCTTTGAATCACAACAAAGACGTACACATCAGCTCTATGAGAAAGCGACCTTGATCCTTGTCTAATGTTGAGACAAATTATGTAACGTTAGACATGTTTGACCTCGCTCAGCTACTCTTCTGGTCTAGCAAGCCTTCTTCGAGACGGGAGGGTCCAGAGTTTGAATCCCAGCCTTTTGCTGCTTACGCAACTTGCGCCCTACCAACAAAAGCTTCCAGTCCACTGTTCCTTGTAGTTATATGATATGAAAGAGAGCTCAGGAATCAATCCGGCTGTACAAACTCTCTACTCAAAGACAGTGTCCTTAATTTTTCCAACGAGTGGAAGACCATGTCTACTTGTATACTGTATATGGCTATTGCTTTGGTCAAAGTCTTTTACAACTTTTCCTTTTTCCACAACTAAACAATGAAATCCACACTAAATGTGGCGAACTGCGCCATTCTATTGTTTACACCTTTTGCACACCTGGTTTAGCCCGAGGGCAGGTATGATCGGACAGGTGGTGAGTCATATATGTCCATAACAAAAGATCACGGAATGACCATAGGATCTTCACAATGGATTCTACAGGTTTCAGTGAGACAATGACAAGTCACTCACTCCCCCACGCCTTGGCTGCTTGTGTGTAGTCCACTTGTTCTCCGCCTCCCTCCGGACTTTTCGTCTCGGAACCACTTTCAGGAGAGGACTTCTCTTCGGGTTGTTCTTCTCCCTCTTTGGTCTCGCTGTTGTCCCCCTTTTCGCCAACTTTCTCCTCTTCTTTGGAGTTTGTAGCGGCCTGGCCACCCCACAAGCTACTCAACATGGCTGGTTTTCTACAAATCCACCCTGTTACGCGAGAAAATCGAATCTAAAAGTCCCAAATCAGGATATCAACATACTTTCATCACAGTTTGTGACGTCTCACTGTCAGTTGACCTGTGACCTTCGGGTTTAGATCTCGCGAGGAAGTCTCGCGCTGGGCGGGGATCCGCGGGGTTTGGTGCACGCTGGGAGCGGATCTTCCTCTCTCCCTCGGCATCCAACATGGTGGGTAGAAATTATCTGACACCTTCGTTCATCTGTTGTAATCTGTCGAAAATAAACGTTATTCTGGTCTAAATCTATGCCTCAAGCTTAGCTAAGGGTATAAAGGTATCGAAGAATAGAAAATGTCGATGCCTGCACTTATTTGAAGTTAGTTATCACTTGAAAGTATGTGTGGTTGCTTACGTTGGAATCGTGTCCTATTCGTCGTCATTTTGTACGTTATCGAGGCAGTTTCTCTGTGAATATGTGTTTGTAATACCCTGCTCGCAGGTAGGAAGAACAACACGTATTTAAACGATGTCATTCTTGTTGAAATGTGTGCTAGTACCCTTTATTTTGACGTCAAAAACATCATATAGTTACCGGCCACCCTTCACAAAACCCTTGCTTTCTCACAAGTCATATCATGACATGGTCATATGTTTCGAAACCCGAACTTAACTCTCATCCTGTGATTTTGTGCCCTTCCAGGCGCGAGGTCCGAAAAAGCATTTGAAGCGCCTTGCTGCGCCGAAGCACTGGATGTTGGACAAGCTGTCCGGCAAGTTCGTAAGTACCTCACCTTTGTAATATTTTGGAAATTTATCATCTTTATGACCGTGTGTTCGCTTATAATTATATGTTTTAATCTTTATTAGGTATGTGATATTATAGGGGACAGCAATTAATGAGACCCAATATAAGTTGCACTAGAAGATTCATGTTACAGTGAAACTTGTATAAGCGACCACGTCCGTAAGACGACCATCGGCCTATTACGACCGCTTTTGGCCGGTCCCGATTTTCCTCCCCATAGACACAAGCATTAAGCAACGTGGCCAAAGCGACCACTTGTCTTCTGTGACCGCGACCACCCTGAATCCGGTCCGCCCGCGACCGAAATGTTGCCGAAGACGACCGCGTCATTTTCAAGTGTGCAGTGGCCTCGCTTTTTGATGATATCCGGCGGGAAATCCGCTAAAATCGGCTTGTGTTTTGGCGAAGAAAACTTGCCGAAACGACTGCGTCATTTTCAAGACTGTAGCAACTGTCGATATTTGATGATAACTCGCGAGAAATATCGCTAAAATTGGCTTATGTTTTGGCAGCTAAAATGTTACCGAAACCACTGCGTCATTTTCAAGGGTTTAACAACATCGGTTTTTTTATTATAACTGCCGGGAAATTACGGCAAAATCCGTCTGTTTGTGTTCTGTTATCGCGCCGAGCCAAAATCAAACATGGCGCCCAAGAGGTCAAACGGTGTCGTTGGGAAAGTCCACTGGGGTGTAGGTAAAAATGTTGCGTGCGTTGTTATTGTGCTCTACATTTAAACCCTACAAAATGCAAATTTATTTTCATAAAACTTGTTTGAAGTTAGGGTAACAGATATAAAATATCTTTATGACTTTATAACGCATTTTATTAGAGAATAAAAGGTGTCTGTGTGTCTTTTTGAGAATCTGCTCACCCTTGCTTCTAGTGTAGCGTCGATTTGTCAACATCTTCATGATTAGAAGCGTCGGTGGGGTTAAACTTGTTTTTCTCGGCAAAGTTTTGCCTTCTGGGCAGCGTTGAGACTTTAAGACCCTCGCCAGAAGAGAAACAAACTCACACACATTATTTTCATGGGTAACATCGTTGAAATGAACCATTTATTTTTCTGCCGTGCTGCCGATTTGAAAGAAGGTTCCCGTCTTGTCGGGTATGTGTGCGCGTGCTTTTTGTTATGGCGGTAAGCTCCTCCAACTTATTTCTGGCCCGTTGGCTGTGATTCACAAAGTAAAGATAGGCAATTAGCGTTGTTAACACGAAAATCGCATTTCAAAACGCTCGTGGGGCGTCGGGTTCTCCACCGAAAACAGCGATGTTTTTGTAGCAATATGGACCATTGTCTTGACGGTGTCGCCTATTCACAAGTTTTTGACAGACAATGCCGGCGGGGAAAATGACGCTGCTCCGGCTACAATTTAGTAGTACAAAAAGCTAAGAAAATTTGAAAGAAAAGCCCTAAATTTTGGAAACGTTTAAATTTTACATCAGTTGGTATAACAATACTATATGAATCATACAAGAATACAACAGTGATAATGTTTCTCATGTGCAAATGTACAGGTTCTAAACTATTTTAAAGACCATTCACTTGGAAATCATTGTGTCTGTCCAATCTTGTCAATTTTTCTTTCTTTGCACAAGAAGACCACGTGTCTAAAACGACCACTTTGCACTGGTCCCCAGGGTGGTCTTCTTAAAGGCATACTACGGGATTTTTGAACAAAACAAAAAGTAGCTTTTCCTACTTTTTCTTTACATTGTTAGCTCAATCAACCCTATAGCATTGCATACCAATATTCATGGAGAGATGCTGCGACATCAATGCACCACATAAGCATGATGTATAAAAATTGTGATCTTCCAAGAAACAGATGGGCACAGGCTGGTTACTGCCTCTGTGTGTTGTTGTTTCTTGCTTATCAGCCTGGCTTCCCAGTGGGGGGCCAGTTGACAGTTCCTCTGAGTACAGTAGACTAGCTGTACAAGGTTTCTTGCAGTTTTGAAGGGAATATGACCTTAGCTTGTTGATATCCTACAAAATAGACTAATAAGTTCATGATTATATGCTATTTTAGAATGATTAGATATAGGTGTTTCCAAAGAAGATCTCCATTGTGTTCTTTATCTGCAGTCTGCCATGCATGTGCTAACTGATTACCCCACCCCAGGGGACCTACCGGTGGCAAGCAAGACCTGGAGGGTCTAACTTGGGGGGACACAAGGTTACAGGGTGCCTAGAGCGGAATGTTTGTAGGCTAATCCTTTACGTTGCAAACGTGAAATAATGACACAAAAGTGTCAAAAAGTGACAAAAAGTAGTAGTAAATCTGATATTTCTTAATTCTAGAATATTTCAAATTTGAGCGCAAAAAACTGCGTAGTATGCCTTTAAACAAGTTTCACTGTATTATTACACTGAAAGATGTCAGAATTGGGAATCTATTGCCGCAAGTCTTGTAATTTTTTACGGACATTAACCAAAAAAATGATACTTCACAATTTTGTAATGAATAGTGAAATTAGTTCAACTAGTTCCTAAATGTACTGTGAAGTTTTTTTACAGAAATAGTGATACTAGAGTTACTACAAGGTAGAGTAGGCCATAGATTTATGTAAAGTTTTCCTACATATGGCCCCGAACAATTGGTCAAAGTATAGTTTTGAGATTGTAGAAATGGAGTTGCCCTGATCGAAGCCATGCTAGACGTTTTAATGCTAGGCGTGGTCAAAACAGGGCAGAGATGAACCATTTTCTCATTGGTCGCTGGGCTGACCAATCCTGTGTCACCTTAGCATTACCCAGGGAAAAGACACTTGTCAATCAATCTGTCTTAACATTCAAAGTTGTCATGTTTGTAGAAAGATGACAGCCAATGACCATGGTCAGTTACAACATGTATTCGGGCATGTGCTGACCCACTAAACATTTTGCAAAGCCATACTTCGGCTGTTATCACCATTTTTACTTGTGAATGAAGAACATGTTACTTTATTGTTGAGTGATTTATCAACCTGATGACACCATTCACAGTAAACAATAAACACCTCAACACCATAATTTTCTTCCTCTCCAGGTTTCTCACCCATCCTGTGGTCCTCACAAGCTGCGTTGGCTGTTAAAACTATTTTTACTTGTGAATGAAGAATATCCTCAAGATCATCTTCATCACAGTAAGCAATAAACACTTCTCCTCCCTCCAGGCTCCTCGCCCGTCCTGTGGTCCCCACAAGCTGCGCGAGTGCCTCCCGCTCTGCCTGTTCCTCAGGAACCGACTCAAGTACGCCCTGACCTACGATGAGGTCAAGCGAATCCTCATGCAGCGCCTCATCAAGGTGGACGGCAAGGTCCGCACCGACCGTTGCTACCCCTCCGGATTCATGGGTGAGTCATCTTGGTGACATACGCTTTAGAACAGACAGAACTATTGACAATCACCAAGAATTCTACTGGAAAGAGTTCAGAATCCATAAGAAAACAGTAACAGACTTTTTTAAGATTAGCTGCAATGTGTGCAGCACTATCTTTAAGCTTAAAGTGGGACTGATGTTTCTTTGTCATTGCGGGTGTTAGTCAGGTGTTACCGTGTATGATGGTCAGGACAGGGCAGGCATGACTAAATATTGCTGTTTTTCTCTCCCTTGTAGATGTGATCACCATTGAGAAGACTGCCGAGAACTTCCGGCTGATATACGATGTGAAGGGACGTTTCACCATCCATCGGATCACTCCTGAGGAGGCCAAGGTAGGATCTGGAACTGTCTTTCAGTATTGATACATTATTCTGAACAGTAACTAACTGTGCTGAACTGACCAGACCACGGTGTAAACTCCATTGTCTTCCAAGACAGAAGGATGCCAGCAATTGTGTGCAAGTCATGACTCTTTCAGATATGCTAGAAAAAGATAGAAGCATTATTGACAGGTTGATGCTTACAATTTATCACTTCCGCCAAGTTGTCAATGTTTTTTTTTTACGCATGACAATAGTATTACCAGTACAGTTGTACTATGGTAGACAGGTTGGACAAGTTTTAAGAAATTCATCGCACCTTTAGGAACTATACACTGACTTGTCTGTCTGTGACCGAAAAAGAATTTTACCAGCCCAATACTTCAAAACAAGACACCAATTTCAATGCTTTCCTTGGTGTGTGTGTATACAGATTTGCAATCTAGAAGCTATGGATGGAAAATAATAGCAATGGCCTAATAGGGACAGCACTTAAAAATCTGTACTGGCTTGTTCAGCATTTCTACTCAGTAGCCCAGTGCCATTGGGCCTATGGATTTGCCAAACTGTTTTAGCGTACCAGCTTTGGTGACACATTCTTTCCATCACAGTGCAAGATCCCACAGCTTTTTATCATCTTTTGACTCACCATTGCATATTTTCTTCTGTCTGTACAGTACAAGCTGTGCAAGGTGCGTAAGGTGATGACTGGACCCAAGGGGATCCCGTGCCTGGTGACCCACGACGCGCGGACCATCCGCTACCCCGACCCCAAGATCCAGGTCAACGACTCGGTACAGGTGGACATCACCACGGGCAAGATCACCGACTCCATCAAGTTCGACACAGGTGAGAAGTAATAGCAAACAGTATTTCATTGCAGGGTTCACGCCTGTGCAGTTGTGTAGGGGGGCCTGTGTTGCGATTTGGGCCCCTACACTCCTTTTCAACCAGCACAGATAAACATTTTCTGTTACAACACAACATTTTCCTGAGCACTGTCTCACCTACGGCATATGTAAAATATTTTGGAGAGCCTCTGCTAAACTAGGCTGAGGTTTGCGCTTTGAAGGCATTGCCTTTAACCAGCTGTCTGCCAATCACAGACTGGCCTAAATGTTTTCTTTAGGTAAAACCCAGGGTTGTAGCCAGTCAGAAATCGTTTTCCGTCCCCCTGATTTTGGATGGCTTCGGCACTGCGTTCCTAGGGGGGTCTGGGGGCATGCTCCCAAGGAAAATTTTGAAATCTAGACCTTCTGAAATGCTATTTCCTACATTTTGAGGGTTATATTTTGCTTACAGAAGACGGAGTGAGCAAAATTTTTTCCCTCCCCAGCTGCAAAATTCTGTCAAAGGACGGGTGCTGGCTGCAACCCTGGTAAAACCTGTATACAAAGTTGAAACCTCAGCCCAGTTTACTAGAGCCTTCCTTCCATAGGTATAAAAGCCGTGAGCAAAGGTATGTAGGACTCAAGGAGAATCGTATCTACTTCTCCTTCAGACCAAGGCATATTTTGAAAATTCATAAAAATCTCTATAAAACTTGTCTTCCAGAATTTTATTTTGCAAGACTTAATGCTGAAGTTTGATTTTGTAACAGCCCTGATCGAAGCCATGATAGATGTTTTAATGCTAGGCGTGGTCAAAACAGGGCAGAGATGAACCGTTTTCTCATTGGTCGCTGGGCTGACCAATCCCGTGTCACCTTAGCATTACCCAGGGAAAAGACACTTGTCAATCAATCAGTCAATCTCAATGTTCAAAGCAGTCATGTCTGTAAGAAATTAAGAAAACAGCCCTTACGAATACCTAAAAAAAGCTCTGCCATAGATACTGCACACATAGACTTCAATACTGTAATGAATTTAGTATGTACGAACTTGCCTTTATGGTGTGATTCTTCCAACCTCTTTGCTGGTCTTGCCAAATACTTTCCTCCAACTCTGGCTTTTTCTCTATTGCTTGATTAGGGGTGGGTACAGAAAATTTAGGTACAGGTACGGTTCAGGTCTGGACCTGCTTGTCTGTGAAAACTGAATGGGCAATACTCAAAACAATGGTCCATTTTGCTAGAAGGAATCTGTATGGTGGAGTATTCTTTCTTCATCAGTGCTCACTGCCTCTGTTAACTTAGACCATTTTATTGATTTTTTTTCAGGTCTGGTTTTCTGGACCAGCCTAACAACGGTTTTGTTCCGGTACCCAGCCCTAGAACTGGTCAATCTTCTGATGTTTGTTCGTTTGTTTCCATAGGAAACGTGTGCATGGTCACCGGAGGCCGTAACTTGGGGCGTGTCGGCTTGGTCACGAACCGCGAGCGTCATCCCGGATCGTTCGACATTGTTCATGTGAAGGACACAGCCGGGCACACCTTCGCCACCCGTCTCGCCAACATCTTCATCATTGGACGGGTTAGTTTCCCTTCTCTAGTCAGGGATCGAAATACTTTTTTTTTGCTACATGCAAAATTGCAAGTTGGCAAAAAATTTACATGCAATTTGAAAAATTTACATGCAAAATATAACTAGGCGGCGAACGCGATGAGGACCACTAGCTTGAATCTGTGAATTTTGATTCATCTAGTAAAGCTACCGGAGAAAGTTACTGGCAAAAACAAGGAAGGATAAACACACACGTCCATTTGTCTTTTTGTCTAAGAGTAGGGGGTCTAATTCCTCAGTATTTTTCCAATAGGCCAGGTATTTTCAACATGCAAGATTGCAAGTTCAGAATAATTTTACATGCAAATCTCAAAAATTATGTGCAAATTGCAAGTTAAGTATGTGTATTTCGAACCCTGCTAGTTCTTTTCCTCCCTCCTTTTTGTAGGATATTTCTGCAGTTAGTTCATTCAAGTTGCTGAGGATGAACTTGTAGATATGCTTAGGCCCAGAAAAAATGTTGTTTCCTGTTGCCCTAGAAAAGCATGTCGACCCTAGCCCTTTTTGGGGTGCCAATGGAGTCACGTAGTTTCCAGTTAGAATTTGTATTCAGCCTGCTGCCTATTCAAGTAATAACACTGCTTGTCCTATCTGATAAAGGGTACATGTAACTGTAATGCACAAAACATAAGTATCACATTGAAATATAAGTGTACTCATGCCTTTCAGTTTTACTTGTTTTCTTCATGCAATTGGATGTGGAACTGACAACTGTTTTGTTTATTTCATCTCCAGGGCAACAAGCCGTGGGTGTCGCTGCCGAAGGGCAAGGGTATTCATCTGTCGATCGCTGAGGAGCGCGACAGGCGGCTGGCCATGAAGGCGGCCACAGCTGTATAGAAATAATAATGAACACCCAGAAATAAACACTGTCCTCATACAAAACTGTGTGTTGTGTTGTTTGTTTTTTTGTGGTGGATGTAAGTTTTCTGCTTTTATACCCCTTTCCACCATGGTGGTGACTGGAGCGACCAAAGATATGACCGGTTGCTCATGTGTTTTGCTGTCTTTTAAGTCATAGTTTTAAGTCTCTCATACTCCAATTGTGCATATCAATCAGTGCATATCAGGGCTGGAGCCAGCTCGAAATGTTTTTCCGTCAGCCAATTACAGTCGTCGCGAAAACCACAAAAATTAATTAGAAGGACTGAACTGAGACCTTGAAAAACGGGTTTTAATGAGATTATCGTATGCGAAAGGGCGCTGACAAACACTGTCATCAATCATAACAATAGCAGAACAAACAGTGTGTGGCTTTTACGGCCGTGGACAGCATCCCCAAGCCGCATGTAGCTTCCACCAAGGATTTTTGTCCGTCAAGGTTGATGGATTGGTTTTAAAATTTTTCCGTCTGACACAGCAAATTTCCGTCCATTGACGGAAAAACGGACGCTGGCTAGAGCCCTGGTGCTTATACTAAATCAAGTTTTGGTCTCTGTGCTGTTGCTCAGTGATCACCATTTAGTGGAAAGGGGTCTAACTCGACCATTCTTCGAGGAGTAAGTAAAAGATAAACACACTGCTAAGTAATGCTATCCACAAAATCAAGGTTGTATGCTGTTACAGAACAAAGTATAGCCAATTATTTCCCTGTCTGCTTCAGATGATAACCATACTTTGTTATAAAATTTATGCATGAACAGGTTGAAGGTCTAGTAAAAAGTATTTCAATAAGAAAATTGCAAGCTACAAACTTGGAATGTCTCTAAACCATAGCTAATGAAGACTAGTGATTAGGGCTGTGTACCTAAATACCCGTACCTGTACCGTACCTATAAAATTGTTTAGGTACAGGTCCGGACCTAAACATCTGTGTACCTGTACCTAGACACACTAAATCACTGTCGAAAACCACTTTTTGAGACTAATGATAAGTAAATTCCCCAAATCAAAGATAACAATTTGATCATCTTGCAGTTAAAAAATGATGACATCTTTGTTTTGAGGTTCAAATATCTAAATCCTCATATAAAGATGTCAATTTATCACTAAAAAAGGACAGCTGGCTACATTTATAAGTTACAGATGATTGATCAAACTTGTTTAGGTACAGGTAAAGGTCCAGACCTGTACCTAAACCTGTGTACCTGTACCTGTACTAACATTTCTTTAGGTACACAGCCCTACTAGTGATGGATGTCTTATATACTTCTAGAGCTTGAATTGTATTTAAATGTTTACACCGGAGTCCAGTCTTCGTCAACGACCGCTCATTGCAAACAGCATGCAGGAATAGAATGCCAAGCTTAATTACAGCAGTGCAAAAGCGCCACCTATACGTTTTCGTACAAATAGCAGAACGGTAAGTAGGAGCAGTCTTATTTGACGACATTTAGCCTGTACAGAGTCATGATGGTCTGACATTAATCTTTCATGCTCGGAATGTTGATACTACACAATCTCTCATTGGATGCCCCTAACTTTCAGCTCGGCTGCCAAAAACGCGATTTAGTCAGTAATACACCAGGAATCTCGAAGCAGAGCTAACGGGCGCAAAGACTACTAGTATCCATGAATTGGGTTGTTGTTTCTCCTCTGTTCCTTTTGTTTGCTACTTACAACAATGTCTTCACTTATCTGTTTCGTCCGCTGTTTGTCTCAGGCTCATTTTCTACTATTCACATCGTCAAAAACACATAAATGGGCAAGACACGGTGGCGGTGGACTCAAGTTATTTAATTAGATTATCTAACGAAATGATATTTTATTCTAAGAAAAAAACAACACTTTGGGGTGAATCTTAACAAGCGCAAATCGAACCCCCGGCCAAAGGAAAGAGGGGCATTGTTTAATTTGCTAGTACATTGTAGCTAAAAAGTTGAGTTGCAATAATGTAGTGTTTGGGAATAAGATATTCAACAGTACAATCAAAGTTCAAACATCGGATAATTACAGATAAAAACACAATCTAACTTAGTAAGTCTCAGTCCAAACGTAAGTCCCAACTCCCGCCCGGCGGAAAAACGCATACAATACTTAGTATACAACTTAAACGTTGAGTAGTTGATGTAGTTTTGGCGTGACAACAACACAAACAATCTCTACCGTCTGGTTTGCGTCAGACAGGACGGAAGACCGCCATGCCAAGTGGAAATCGGCTGACGTTCTAGCGAGCATGATGACGTCAATATCTTCAAGACTGGCGAAAATTGAGCTCTTCTCTTATCTGAAGTTCACTAATTACCGAGACGTTTTGCGTCATAAGATTCTTGTGTTGTACTTGACGTTCAATTTCAACCACTTGGTAGCATGATGAAGTTCAGGACATTGAGGCGCCAATTATACCCAATGGCTTAGTAACGCTACTTTACAGCTATGCTGTAATTTATTGAATGAGATGAATGAATGACCTTTATTGTACATTTGTGCTCAAACAAGCTAAGTACAGGTCGTAGCGCTGTTATTGTGTTGTTTCTATGTATGCACATATGCCCAGGATTGCCTGAAAAACAGGTCTAGGTTGGTTGACCTGAGCTGTATTATCCCTGGTTAAATAAATAAAGTGAAAGTGAAGCTCGCATATTAACGTTACACAACAAACAACATTGCAACTTTTGTACGCTCGGAAGTTGGCTTCACGTTTCCTAAGGTTCCTATGACGTATTCACCTCTGTAATCTTGACATCGTAGCCTGCTAATTTGTTCTGAAGAGCGCTAATTGTAAATACTACAATGTGCTGACGTCATGACGAAGATGTCGCGTGATAACTCGAGAGCTCAGACGGGTGAGATTAGATGATTAGAAATTCGGTAATAAGAAAGGTCAAGGGAAGTCAGAGGAGGTCGTGTCCCTATGACCTTCACTTGACCGTGTTCCATCCAGGATGACTTTAACTGTCAACGTCAATGTTATGCTTTTGGGCGTATCTTATTACCTGGATTTCTAACTCTCGTCGACGTGTCAATGTTAGTATGCATATCATACAGATAAAAAATTCAAATAATTATTTGTTCTTGAGTGGATACTCTCTCTTCGCAGTCGGAGGCTGAATTGAGAGGAGCTTCACAAACGTTCAAACGCGGGGCTAAATCGTAAGGGTCTTGGGCGGCTACCATTCGGCGCTATACGACAGTCATTGTCCCACGTGCGGCCAAAGGACGTGTAGTTTAAAGCACTCGCACCGGGAAGGACCCTTACTCTTTTCGATAAGTGCGGTGGGTTTTTAACGCTCTCGAGGTGCGGCTCTTCTCAAGCACGAGACCTCAATATGATGATCCGAGGGACGGTCCTAAAAACTTGTAGGACAATCTATTTTCGCGAACATACAGTTATTTTCGGGCCCGTTGGATGCGCTTAGTAAAGTAAGCGTTGTTTTAGATGAAACTAGTATACAACAAGAAAGAGATTTCCGGTTTTCCAAAAAAAAACGGTTTTCAACGTTCCGGTTTTAACCAGACTTGAACCGAAAGTTATAGCAAGTCCAATTCCGGTTCGGCGAACCGGTACGCACCACTAGTCCTAACCGAAGCTAGGTACTCAGTTTCACATGAATGAAGTGAAGAAAGTCGTGTTTTTAAAAGTGCCTTTCCCAAGGGCACATCATCACGTCAACGGATTCGAACCCGGAACCTCTAGGTATTTCCTTTTACTGTGAAGTATTTTCTGAAACGGCGAACTTGGAATGAAAGCAACTTTTCTGCAGTTTCAGCATGCCGCCGCTAGAGGACTCTATTCCGTCTTCGAAGTCTGGCGCTGACTAGTTAGTGTATTGTAAACCCGACACAGCACATTTGTACAAGTTTATATATTAAACGGAGAAAAACATTCAAGCAGAGGATCGGTTTCGGATGTTTTAAAACGGCCTTTGGATATCAAGAAAACTGGACAAAATAGAAACCCGACAAATACGCCTAAAACAGGAGAAAAACAGACAAAGTTTCTAAACCCGGTGAGTAAACGGCCGCCAAATTACACTAGCCTGGGGACCATCCGTATTCTACCAAGTGAGTGTAAGGAGCCCACTACTACTTGACTCACTACCTAAGGAGCCCGGTATAATACGGATGGTACCCTGGCTAAAACTACACAAGACGTATTTTTGAAAATGAATAAAGATTACGTTGAAGTTGTGGCATTATTTTTGCATATTTTACTGTACATATTTCTATTTTTCATTTCCACACACAGCCCGATCGGGCCCCGGTTAGGAAATGTGACGTAGGCTTCAGCGACTAATGCGAGGATGTTATCTGTACAGTGACATCCTTAAAATGTAATTACGGAGTTAAAAAGAACAGAAAGTCTCTGATTGTCGTTACATCGACATTTCTGCTGACAGCTTCATCGGGAAGGAAACCAGCACACCTGACAACCTGAAGTTATGCTGTAAGGGGTCAAGTAGGGTCAGAGTACTGTAGGGCATCATGTACCAGAGCAGTATGCACTGGAAATATAAGTGCGAACTTCATGTATTTTTGTCATTAAGCCTCTAGCCGCTGAAGAAGTTGTACGTACGTACGCAACGAAAACGGTTTGGTATGCTGAATAAAAAGTTCTAAACTGCAACTTTGCGGTTCCAGATGTCTTACTGATACCCCCTTTCCACTAGGACGGCGCTCTCGCCGCGCTCGCTCTCTCTGTGACCAAGAATTTGACATATCGCTCAACGAATTGTGTAAGAAAGAAACGAATTGTGTTTTGTTGTCTTCTCAGTCGCACTTTTACACTTTGTATGATATGCCCAGTGTGAAAGTGAAGGTTACACATATCCTATTCAGGTCGCAGTGAGAGCGCAGTGGAAAGGGGGCCTGAGGGATGACTGCGGTGCGATAGAAGTCGGTTAGCTGAGGGATGAGTCTACTTTACTCTATACAGCCCACCTGACAACCGGACCAGGTGTGCCACCTCCCGCACATCAAAGGGCGCCGCTCCCGTGTGTCACGGCAGAACAAAAACCGGCGGACGGCAGCATGAAATAATGATGATTCTGTGGGACAAAGGCGGGAGCGTCTGGCGCGTTTTTTCTCTCAACTCCTGACTGGCAACGGAACAAACAACACCTACCTAACAGGTGTACTACTAGTATTGTAGGCCAGGTCACACAGGGTAGCCTCTACCTAATCCCCAAGCAGATCCTGACAAACTGGCCAAAGAGTGTAGTCAGCCCAAATGTGTCCATTTGCCTTGTAGCGAAACACACTCCTAGGCCGGCTTCACTCCTCTGACAGCTTTAGACACTATCTTATGCTACCGTAGGATCTGCTTGGAGATTAGCCCCTACCAGGCTAGCCTGAGTACCATCCTCCGTAGTGACCGTTGGCTCAAGACGTTAGCAAGCGAAAGTATTGAGTCAGTGGTCACTACGGCACGGAGGATGGTACTGAGGCTACTACTACTAGGCTCCACAGGTGGCTGGAAAAATAGTAGAAATTGTCCAAATAGACAACAAAAAACACAAAAAAGGCATAGATAAAAACCAAACCAAAGAAGGCATGGCTGATTGTTTGTTTGTTTATCAAGGAATCATACAGCCACTACTGTTCCTGAAGTCCTTCCATAGTAGAGTTTCCCTAGTTGCAATCTCTGCTCCTAACTCCTCACCACGTCTACAGTTCAGTGCAATATGAAAATGATACCTGATAGGGAAGTTTCTTACTCCAAAGTCAACTTTGCGCTTTCTAGAAACCTCAATGTCGTGCCCGCCCTTCCACGATAGACTAAATGTATTTTCTTTCCCAGGGGCAGGTTCTCACCAAAGCCAAGTTTGTTTAGCCGACTTTAGAACAGTTTCCTGTCTGATGACCGAGACGGGGACAAACTTCCCAGTCCGTCCGTCGGGCTCGCTCGGGCAGGAAACGAGGGAAATTTGCTGTTTTCCCAACGATTGAAGGAATGCATGGAACTCTGGGCTTCTTTAGCCGCTCAATTAACAGGATAAATTAGCTTAATTGGGCCATTAATTTGCTAGAAAAGTTTAGCCGCAGGGTCAACAGGTCGACTAACCGATCTGAGAAATTATCTATTTGGTTACTTTCTGCAAGGAGTTTTGAGCCGCCAAAGAAGTTTAGAGAGTGAATCTTCAAGCAGATGTTTGGTTTGGCGCGTTTCCGTATGTCTGTTCCCTAGTATCAATACCTCCCATCAAAATAATGTAAGTTGCTGTATGAAGTAATTGGAAATGACGCTGTGTTTTTTTTATAAACTTCTGTCTGAATAAAAAGAAAAAAAAACTCATAATATTTAACGTTAACACTGACATAGATGTGTTGGCTCCTTTGCTGTACCAAACAAGTTTCCGGATAGCCTGAGTACCATCCTCCGACGACGACAGCTCCCCAAGCTAGTTTTCGAATGTCTGTTCGACTTTCGATTCAGCGATACAAAGTTGTCTTTTCTTCTTTTCTTTTTTCTCTCTTGTCGGAAGATTAGTTTATCATTACAGCCGACATTATTTGCTAATACTGAACAATATGGAAGCAGATTCGGGAATAAAGAAGACAAAATTGGTCATGCCATGTACATGTACTTGGAGATATTAGGCCGGCCATGTCGATTTGATTATATGGATGGCATCTACGCGTGCATCGCTTTTCGGCCATTTCCAAAAATAAACGTTAACGTTTTCAAGCATACTGTAAATCACAAAATGAGCTAGAGATATGCCATAGAATGCAAAAAAATATCGGGAAACGTTTACTTTTGTCATAGAATGGCAAGGTCAATTCCAAGGTCATAGAAGATGTGAAGAACAAATAAAATGAACGATCTATTGTTCGACATACCATACTCTAGTGTTTTCAGTCATTTGTTCAACCTTCCTAACCACTTAGATTTCATACTGAATACAGTTTTTTTGCCAAACTTTTTTGATTCTCACGCTCGCATTAGTTTGGGGGTTCCCATAGGAGGTTATTCATATAATAAAATAAAAATGGCTGAATAGAAGCATATGAAAGTTTGGTTGTTATTTTTCCCATCAGTTCTCGCTATGTCCGGAATTCCCGCCGCACGCCGCAACATCCGGGTTCTCACGACGAACAGGTGCAATGACGTTTTCACAGATTTCATGAATTTAGGAGAAAACTGGTTACCAGATCTTCTGTGGTGCCACAACAGTCAACTTAGACTCAGACGAAGGGATAAATAAAACAATCTGCGTGTGAAAGACTCTATGTGTTTTGTTGTCTTTTAAATCATATTCTGATTATGAATTGAAGAGTTACACAAATGCAATTTTGGTCTCCGAAGTTGACGTCTAGTAGTGGAAAGGGGTTTTTAAGCCAAGTCGTTCTTGGAATAAAACTCCTCTGCCGGCTAAACTCCTTCCCCAGCTTATGATACTATCTTATGCCACCGCAAGATCTGCTTGGAGATTATACTTGGCCCATAGGGAAAGAATGGTCCACTCAAGGTCCTTTAAAGCATCACTAACAACTGTTTCTGACACGTGTCCCTTTCCGGTGACCGTGCGTATGGAAGAGGAAAAGTTTGTTTACAGTAGAAGGTGCGACAAAAGGCCTTGGCGCATACCGAGTCCGCTCTGAAGTTTCCAAGGTGATATGACGTCACTGCAGTCATGACGTCACGACGTTGTTTGTCGGCCGAAATTAACCTCTGACAATGATGCTGCCGTCATCACGAATTGTCCTCTTCAGTCCGTTTGCACAACATGTTAGTTTGGATGTTTTAAAGTGCATGTACTTGCTTTGTCCTGTGCATGTTTTAAACGCACAGCACGCTGTGACTCGCGGTCGTGCAAAACGTGTGGCACTGCTATTAGATGTGCTGTACGTGCCAGTGAGAGACCACGTCATCGCTCACGAGTAGTATGTATGACTTCCCAACACAAAGATCAGCGGCAGGATTCACACGTGCAATATACTAGTATTCAAGTCCGTATGGAATTGTTAGCCTCTATCAGGCTCCACAGGTCGCTGAAAAAGTCGTAGAAATTGGACAAATGTAGACACATAAATTGCCAGAAAGGATTTAGCTGTCAGAGAGACTTTGATACTTTAAGAGTACGCGTATACGGTTTGCAACCAGCTAACTCTTCTGGCGTGTCCGTATGAGATCCATATGGAGGTCTTAGCCTCTACCAGGCTCCACAGGTCGCTTGAAGAATAAGAAGAAATTGGCCAGATAACATGCCAGTGGAATCAGCTGGTCGTGCACCATACTCCTCGGCCAGCTAACTCCTCTGGCATGTTTTGCATCTGTATTTCTCCAATTTCTCATTTTTTCCAGCACCTTTGGAACCTGGTAGATGCTAACACTTCTATACGGCCCTTAAACGGACTTGAATATATACGCAGGTGTGAACCCACCTAACGGACGTGCAAAACCAGTGGGCCTGACCATGAGATGTACGGTACGTGTTGAGACACCACGTCATGTGCTACGCGTCATGTATGGCTTCTCACCACGCAAAGATGAGCAGTTCTAATCTAAAGAGCCTCGTGTGCCCTTGAGTACAGCTGACAAGTGTTTACGTGGAGAAACCACGGCTTGAAGAGGTTTACAAAACGCGCTCATACAGTACAGTGCTGTACTAGTACATGTATCTGTTTCCGATTCTCCAGAGTAGTTGTTCAGGATTCTGTGTCCTCAATCGGTGGACTTGCAAAGTGTTGTGTACGTTGGGAGAAAACACGAAATCACACAACAAAAGGGTATCAAAATCTTTCTACTCAGACCTATTAAATGCACACTAATTTTCATTATTCCTTTGTCCACTTTTGTAGTGAATAGTCTGTGTTGATGATTTTCTCTAGAGCAGTTGTTCGGGATTCTGTGTCTTCTGTCAGTGAACTTGCGAAGTGTTTATGTCGGGAGAAAACACGAAATCACACAATACAACAAAAGGGCATCAAAATATTTCTACTTGGTTTAAAGACCTAAATGCACACTCATTTTTGTAGTGTATGGTCTGTTTTATGTTAATTTTCTTGTCTGTCGTGTGTCACGAGTTCCACGTCATGTACTAGTAACATTTCACGCAAGATCAGCAGTTCTCTTGTGCCCTTGAGTACAGCTGACAAGTGTTAACGTGGAAAGAAACCGCGGCTTGAAGAGGCTTACATAAAGCGCTCATACAGTACTGTACTAGTATCTGTTTCCGATTGTCCAGAGCGCCTTTCTGGTGTCAATGACGACCCAAGGTCGACTGTTGTTGAGGATTCCGTGTCCTTCAGTGAACAAATTTTACTTGGTCTTACTTAGTTATACTATGCAAACTGAGAGAGGCACTTTTTATTTTCATCCATAGTGCTGAATAAAATCCCAAGTTAATGCATAGAGCTGTCGTCTGGAGGACACACGGATTTGTCTACAGTAATCGAATTTTGCGTCCCGAAGAAAACTTAGCTCAACATTTGAATCCTCTGAGTGACATGCTATCGTCCATGTTGTATCGATGGGAAAGGCACTTAACCCGACTTTCCTCACTTCAACCAGGTGTAAAACGAATATCTCACTTCTTCAATCCGCTTCAGAAGTTTTTGCCCCTGATGTCCAAAAACTAGTCGCTAGGGGGCTCAAAAGTATGTCACTTATTTCTGGGCACAAGACTTTAGAGCTATCTATGTTTTTGGACATCAAGTTCTTCTGTGTCTGAATATAAAAATAGATACGAGAAAATGATGTCGTTGAGCAAGTGATATTAGACAACATGCCCAGTGGTCATCGTATCATTGGAAATGAAGTGATTCGCGAAGTGTTATCCTTCCTTGAAAACCCTTGGTACAGTAAAAAAAAGGTCAAGCAATTTTCTGTTTAAAATTATAGATAATCCCATTACATTTCTAGCGTTTTTATTTAAAAAAAAATACCAGGAACGTCGAATACACGGATTAAGTAGAGGTTAGGTTCCGGTTTGTTTTTGATGCCTTTTAGATGTTTTTGTCTGCCTTTCTAGATCTTTCTAGGAAACCCGACAGAGGTTAGGCTCCGACATGTTTGTTGCTGTTTCTTGGCGTTTTTGTCGGTCTTCCTAGAAAGTTGGACCATAGAATACGTGACGACCAGAACATAACAAATACGGCTGAACAATGCTTAAATAGCTTTGGCAAATCTTCAGAGCACGCGGCAAACGTACACGCGTTATTTTGGTTCTGGGTAAGTGGGCGGCCGCTTCTCCTGAATAGGTTGACGCAAGCAACAGGATTTGTCAATGACGCTAAACATAAACTGTTTTCGTCAGCTCACAATGTTTTCACTTTCGCTCATTGTTCTTTCACCACTGTGCATAATTTCGCGCGAAAACAACGTTTATTCCCTTACAGAGGCGTTTCAGTTTACATTCACTGTTCGAACAAAGACACAAAACTCACTTACAGAACGTTCATTGACCCTTGGAGTCCACCCGTCACAGAAGTCATGGGAGTGATTTAAAGTACCTGTTACTTTTGAACATTTTTTTACATATTTCTATAAGGGAGAGGAGATAGGCGCCGCCAGGGGACTAAAATGCCTATTGATACAGCACATCATGTTGTTCTGCCCCTACGGCTAATTAATCACCCTACGGCTTAGCCTGATTTAATCGCGCTTCTCAGGCCCGTCGTACATTGGAGGAGTCTACAAGCTCCGGATAGCGGAGTTTGCGTTACACAGACTACCTACGGCTGATTAAAAGGCTATGGGACGAATGAATGAATGAATGAGGGTTCATCGGTAATGGTAAATCGACATAGTACAATTTTACACGTTATTTCACATTGTGTACGGAACAATCTAAGAAAATCTTACTATGACAATTTCGCAGTAATATTATCCTAGTGTTCAAATAAAATGTACAATGAAAGTGATAAAGGTCATAAATATTATTGCACCAATACTGGCAAATATATACAAGCGAACAACTTTCGACAAGACAATAGTACAGTAGCAATGACTTATAGGAGGTTATACTTATATATAGCAACGTTAGTCCTTGGCAGTAAGTTAACGTTAACGTTGTTTAGTGATAACGTTAACAATGTTGCATTGTTTAGTCTCAACGGCATGAAAAATCAAGTGTTTTCATAGATGACATCCACAGTCATATTGTTCCCCACAACTGTGATTCCGTTTAGGACACCAAAAACAACACGTCTTTTCTTCCAGACGACCCTCAGTTGACGTTCCCGGTTCGACCTTGAACAAAACAGTCTGACGAACATGACACGACCCCAGGCGTGACGTCAGCGATGACGCAGCGCTGTTCCCTAGTTCAGACCGGAAGTAGCAGACGACGCGGCGCGTGTTTCCGGTAGCTGGAGGGTTATGACTGGAGGGGTGGGGTATAATCACATGCTACGTGATGTCTAGACTCAAACCAAGGTGTGGACATGGATCGTAGTATAAGGAAGACCAACGGATACTATGACTTACAGGGCAACACACCCTACTGTGTTGAAAGTATAAGTCTTATTTTTAATAGGAAAGGTCAACAAAATAACAATGACATTTCTTATATAATGAGAATGATCTTTATTGTACATTATTGCCCAACATGGGCTAAATGCATCGAGTTAGATATCTAAAGTAGAGGTGTAAAGATGTTGCAAAGAGTCTCTTCTCTCTTTTTAAAACTTGTGTAAACAAATTTACATAACGTAAGCTTTTCCAGTACGTTGTACCTATTAGTCGACATAACGTATCCAGGTACTCAAGTAACTGTAGATTATATAAGTCCAGTTACTTGAAAAACTGCTGTTTTGTGTATCTTATCAACTGGATGTCTAACCTTCAACGAGGAAATGGGAGAGTTCGTGATTCTAATTAAGTCCGGCCAACGATATCCATCCAAGAATTCGGTCACGCCTTGACCCCGAAGATCTGCTTGGAGATTATGACAACACTAATCATAGACAGATCAACGTGTTATCGAGTCTGAGAGATGTTTCTACAATGGTCTTGTGACTTCCTTATTGAGTATTTCCTAAAATCCAGCAAATATGATGTTAGCGGAAAAGCAGGAAACACATAACTTGTACCATCACTTATGTAATGCTCCTGGTTATATTTCGCTTCCGTATTTTCTGGACAGATCTTTATTTGGTTCCGCGTTTCAGCATACTCCTACGCTGCGCTATCCCGTGGTACACACGAGTGAATTGAATCAGGCATTCGTGATGCCGCGGGACAGTCCCACTCTCCAAGCAGAGGTTAGGCTCCGGCTTCTATGGACCGATCCCCAAACCCCGCCCCCTGTTCGATCACGGTTCTATTTCGAACACCTCCGTCAAAAATAGCCATCCCATTGGAGCAATTATTGACGGAGGTGTTCGAAATAGAATACGGGGTTCTATTTGTTCGATATGGCGTTCATCAGGATCGGTCCATTGGACCTCGTGTTAGACGTTTTATTAGGCTGGGACCCAAGGATAAGCCATCCAGCGAAAAGATTGAGCCAGAAGCTACTAAGAAGGACGGTACCAAGGGTTGCGTTTTATCGTTTTCTACTTTTCCGGTATTCTTTTGGCTGGCGGACATTAAGAAGATCTGATAAAATACAAATGACTATAAAACGTATATCATAGATCAGATGTCCGAAACAAACTGCTTGGAGAGTTGGTCTAACTTCTGCTTGGAGAGTTGGCTACCCCTGCGTAGGAGTATGTAATGTGTATCAGTAGTTCCTGATACGGCACTCGTGATCTCTTTTATATAAAACCAGCGTGAGATGTACTGTGGGTGTCTCGTGAGTTTGACATCATGAAATTGTACCATAAAATGACTGAAATATAATTTCAGGTGTGACAGTGGCTATGAATAGCCTCTAGATGTCAGTGTGAGTGTATATCGCTAGCAAAAAACATTCAACAGTTTCTGTGATTTTGTTTCTGCTAACATTATCACGCAATTTCATGTTTCATATCCATTGCCAAGTTCCTTAGTTCAAAACACAATTTTTTCCCTCTCTTAAAAATAAATACTCTCCAAGTAGAGGTTTTGTACGTTTTGGTTGTAACAAACTGTGATCTAACCTCTGCTTGGAGTAGTACATTCAAACAACGGTGCAAGTGTGCTTACTTTATAATATAATGACTTTGTTTCTTGAGAAAAAAACGAAAGAGATTCCACGGTGGTCTTGTTTTTTCTAATCAAGTAACCGGTGTGGCGTGGGTTTACGTTTAGAATACAGGTAACGGATGTTCACCTGTGAGACAATAAAAAGGAAATGTCTGTCTAGGGGACAGGTATTTCGGACAAAACGCACAGCCAAAGCAATGCGAGACATACTTAGTATTCATAGGTCCAAATACGGCTTTACTGAGAAGTTATCTTCCATTCAGAAACTATCAATTATGAAGACGTGCGTCACTCGTTTCGACCATCGGCTAGGGATATTTCGCAAACCACGCTCTGGTAGTGTTCTAAACGCAATTGCGTGTTTATGAGACGAATAAAACCTCTGCAGTGTGCATACATTTAGTATTATAGCTTTTAGATGGTAGATTTAGATTTTTGGGTCGTTTTCGTGTTATTTTCTGTGAATTTCCCCTTCAGAAATTGCACAGAAAATCCCCTAGCACGTGGGCGTGTCCCATAACTACGATAGGCCTAACCCGAATTACGTGTTTGTCACACCATTCTGCGGGTTATCGCGATAAAAATAGATTTCAACTGGTGTTTGAACAGGCTTTAGCATTTGCGTACGTGAGTTCCGAACAATGAATAAACATATATCTGTTACTTTCCAAGCAGAGGTTAGGCTCCGGCTGTTTTTTTAGTCGTTTTTATCGGGCTTTCTTTTTTGTATTTTATCTTGTATTGTCAAAAACTAACAGACTGGACACAGCAAGATAAAATACCAAAAATTGAAAGCCCGATAAAAAAAGACTAAAAAACGTTAATAAACAGTCGGAGCCTAACCTCTGCTTGAAGAGTATGTATGTCTCCTGGCATTGTATGCTTTACATTTGTGACTTCCAGTGTTCCACGCTATTTTTTCAAGAAGATAATTGTTTTCTTTTCCTGTGTTGTTTTTACTGATTGCAAAAATAGCATTAACCTATACACATCCTGAATCACATTGATTGCCACGCTATTGTTTCAATGTAAGCTAATTTATTATATCACTTGTTTTTACTTTACTTGTGCTATCTTTTAAAGAATTACAATTATCATCCTGTGCATTTTGATGTTAGTTTTAATTACATATTTGGTTTTCGTGCTATTTCTTTGAGGAGCCGGTCTAGTAGTAGCTGACTGCTCTCAGTTGTTTTTTAAAATCTGAAAAGTCGAATAAATGAAGAGATAAACGTATAGCTCTACAGTGGTGTTGTACGTGTAAGTTTTTAAAGTGTTACACATCAAAACATATTAGGCATATGATACGTGTCAAGTGTAGGATCAACAGGAATTACGTGGCCGGTTTAACGTTTCAGTTCAGGCTATATTGATAAAAATAGACTTTGAATTATACTTGAAGAGTTGCGAGTGTTTGCGTACGTGCACAGGTACGTGTGTTTTGGGTGTTGCGTTTCAACGTATAAATGTGTTACACTCTTGCTTTTGTCTTAGATGAAATGTACTTGTGATTTGGGTGTTATGCTTTATTTTATTTTCATTTCTCCCTGTAAATATTGTTGTTGTTGATAATTTTTGTTGTTGCGCTTCAAAGTATAAATGTATTATATCACTCTTCCTTTTGTCTTAGATGAAATGTGTCTAAGAGATGAAAAAGGAGAAATTGGTCAAATATGGTAAAAATTCGCCGAGGGAGTTCGACAGCTAGACTGTAGAACTACGCACCGAATTTGGCTACCTTTTTTCCAGCACCTGTTGGGGCATGCCCTTAGATTTTCAGACATTTCATCTGAAGACAAAAACTTACCGGTGTTTGTATAGTCTTAAAAAGACAATCCTGTTCCTCAGCGCTTAAAATTCCAACCAAAACAATAGCGGCCCCACATCGCCCTAAACCCTGTTACAACTGCTACAGTTGCAAATGTTACCTACTTGAGGAGTCTTTCACCTCCTTTTGTTTCGTCTTTAAGTCCTTCTTTCAACGCCGGCGCAGCGCTTTGATCTGAGCCACGTCCGAAAGGAATCTAGTGGACTAACACAACAGTGTTTAATAACCACAGAATGGAGCTATGATTAAAAGGCAGCCCGGCGATTTCGTGACAAACGTAAGATAAACACCTGAAGATTGGGTTGAAGACGCCGCCCGGGACAGGTAGGCGGTGTGCGGAGGTGTCTAGAAGGTTGATTAGTCATTGTCGCACCGTCGCACGACTCAAAAGACGACCGGACGGCGGACAAAGAACCGCATCGCCGAAACTCGACTTCCTACAAACAATTTCTGCATATTCATTGATGCCCTAATTAGGGCAAACGCTGGGGGACTGTCCATTTTACATCCCTACTGGATCGTCGTAACCTCGGGAAATACAGGTATTAATCGATACTTATCTTACATTCGCAACCGTATGTAATACTAAGTATAACGTGATTTACCTATAACCATCACGTCATTTTGTTTCGAGGTCATACTTGCACCTCCCGGATATATACTGAGCGGTCCCGGGGTAGTCCCAGCCAAGTGGGTGCGCCCCCCATTTGGTGAATGTATTTTCCCTGTCCCGTCCGAGTGGCTGGCCTTTGATAGTAGGTTCATATACATAAAGATAATGATCAACTGTGCTTTAACAACAATCGCTCTCTGTTGTGTACAGGACTAGTCCATACAGCTGCGCACGCTTCGGTCACACTCAAGACGGCCCAGCACGTACAAGCAGACACCCCAAGAAAACTTGCCAGATTCCTTGAGACTTTTTCGTAGCCAGGCGTACCCGGATTGTTCCAGCTGACGGCGGGGACACCATACGAGCCCGACTGGGAGAAGTTGTTGGCCATTTTGTAGTCGGCTGTGCTCGGCCAAGCAGACTGGCCCGACCGAGATCGTGTTACAGTCGAGAAGAGGCTTTCACAAGTGTTACTGTGTGTTTGGGAGAGGGCACAGCGCTTCGGAACGAGGTGAGGAAAACTCGTGGACTTTCTGTGGAATAATTTGAATGGGTGCGGGACTACAATAGAGAGAGGAGTGCGCCAGGGATTCTAGTTCTTCACTTCACGCGAGGCCAGCTGTGCTCTTGTTACTGACTGTCTCGCTCGTGCACTTTTGTGTGTGGGTGCAGCCAGCCCTTTTTGTGTTGTGTACAGTCAGAGTGACTGTGCTGTATATAACGTGTACGGCGGGGAGGCCACAAGGAGTAAATATGGCCCAGCAGCAGCAGCAATTCGCGTACAATCCGGTGAGGCCCGGTGGGGGGAGAGTGCCCATGCAGCCAGGCGGGTTCGTGCAGCATCCTTCTCGGGGGCAGATGCACGCCATGCCGCCGGCACAACAGCAGCAGCCCGGTCGACCCATGCAGACGATGCAGCGTCCCCCCAACCGTCCACTACAGCAGCAACAACGCCAACAGCACCCACAACGGCAGGGGACTGTCATGCACTACGGACAGGGGATGCAGCCCCACCCCACGGGCATGAACCCCCACCCCACGGGACGACAGGGTGCAGGGATCCGACCGAGCTACGTCCCCCAACAGCAGCCCATGCCTCAACAACAGGGACAACATAGTATACAGATTCAGCGTGTGCCGAACACTCTTCACATGCAGCCCGGGCTGAGCATGGCAAATACACGGAGACTATCCCACGATCCGGAATCTCCCACGACAAGAGACATCCCCTCACCCCATCTTAGAGGAGGATTTCCCCCGTCTTCCCCCTCCTTGGCCGACCTTGGCCACATAGACTTGAACAACAGACCTCCTCAAGTGCAACTCGGGGACCACAACATGCCCGTGTCAAGGCCACAGATGATGCCCCAGGACATACAGAACAGGGGGCATGTCATGAGGACAAATATGAACGATTTTCACAGCATAAACCCCAAACTACAACAGGATAACCACAACGGGATGTTGCTACGGGTGGACACCAATGGACTTCACCGGGTCGCACCGGGCAATGGCTACGGGATGCACATGAACGGAGACCCGAGGAGCAAGACACAAGTACAAGTACCGCCCTTCCTACACGGGCTGTCGGACTTGGACATGATCGACGAGGATATCCTAGCCCGGTTGATTATAGAGTTGGGGTTGGACAGAATGCGGGAACTTCCCGAGCTATGGTTGTCACACAACGAGCTGGAGATGGACATCTGCAGACAGCTGCCGCCACAGAGAGCAGTCAGATGCTGACACCACCGAACTCTGTAAATGGAGAGAAATAAGATGTTTTAGTTGCGGGGCAGCGGGTTAGAAACACGGACTGATCTTCCCCCGACTCGCCCCCAGGCCAGGCTTTGTGTCCGAGGTATGTTTTATTAAGACTCGTAACAGGCCAGCTTTTGTTCCCGAAAATATTTTCTCTTTGTGAAGGGACCATTTTCTGTCCACTGGTCGCTCGCCCTGTGTCAGCTGTTTCCCCCTTTTGTTCGAGTGAAACGGGTGGTGTGGGTTCGGCCTAGATTTCAAGAATCTAAGACAATTTTCTTAAATATCTGAAGAAAGTCTTAAGTTCCCCACAAACGAAAGACTTGAGATGTTGAGTATGTGTGAAAGCAATGAAAGGAAGTCCTTGCTGCTACAGTCTCGGTTTCAGTGACACCAGGGTTTGTTTACGTCTAGTGGCATGTGGATATGACCTCATAATCGGTGGCACTCCGCCAAAACCACCTCCAGAAATGACCCCAGCTCCCAGAACAAGAACTGTTAATTAGTTAATTTAATTAATGAAGAATCTGCTTGTCTTGAATATTTGTGAGGAGTGTAGCTAGGTTTAGATATGATTTTCCTGCGTGCTGTAGTTTAAAGAAGTGGAACAAAAGATCAGGTCAGGTGGTGAGG
Organism: Branchiostoma floridae; assembly: GCF_000003815.2. NCBI lineage: Eukaryota > Metazoa > Chordata > Leptocardii > Amphioxiformes > Branchiostomatidae > Branchiostoma > Branchiostoma floridae. The sequence continues at coordinate 118,148 of NW_023365735.1, forward strand.
GGTCAGGGGAGACAATAGACCCATTGTTCCCCAATAGAACCTTTCAATGTCACCCTTTTGGGACAGATGGAGGAAGGTCACGTGTCGTCAAGGACAAAAGGCTTTCTGGAACAAACGGCCACTTTGTGATGTTCTTTCTGCCATAATTTAATTGTTTATATGAAGTTTTTCTTTAGTAATGTGAATATAAACATTGTATTGTAGTTTCTTTATTTTCCTGCAGTGACTAAAAGCTGTTGCCTTGAAAAATTCCAAATCTAGATAAGAATAATATGAATTTTGTGGTATGTAAAAAGCCTTCCATGATTGAGATGTTCCAAACAGAATTGTGAATACAAACACAATATTTATACTTCCATATCCTCAGCCGTGACAAAAAGCCATTATTTAAAAAAAATTCCTTCTGTAGATAAAATAATGTTAGAATGTGTGGTATGTGAAAAAAACTGGCTTGCTACAAACAAAAAGGCGATATCTCTTTCACATCCCTGTTAGCAAATATAGCATAATGTTATTGAATTATTGGAGCACAAATGACTGTATGTCCCTACAACAAATGATACCCTCCAAGGAATAGGTTATGGTGTTATTTCGCAGTATAAGTTATTCAGCTTGCACTTTGGGGAGATGACATAATACTTAACTCATGCTGACTTCTTTGTCAACAGAAATTTGGTTATTTTTTGCTGAATAGAATTGTACAGATCATGTGTTGTAATAATGGCATTGTTATGCCCCTCTGCCCACCAAACCTGCTATATTTTATACTCCCTATTTAATGTGTCTAAATTATTGGAGAAGGCAGCTAGTTTGGAGCGGAGTTTTGGGAGGAGAATCTGTGTGTATAATTCAAAGAGTTGTTATTCTGTGTTAAATCCCCCCTTAGAACAGGATGCCCATGTTTGAATAAGGGGATTATTCTCCGGGCTTTGTTGCGAGTGATGATCGGTTTTCGCACAAACACACGGAATGTGAGAATTGTCGCACAAACGCAAGCGAGGCTCGAATAAGCCACTCGATAATTTATTGGCGGACAGATTTACTCTTTATCTGTGCCTTCTGTAATATTCATAGTCCCAGACTTGTACATGTGATCGTGTATGAATAAATCATTCGCTCCAAACAAGGGTTAGAAATTGTGGATTAGACGAAGAGAAAACGCCTACAACTTATCAACGGATGTCCCTTGTAGGATTTGCTTGGAAAAATTATGACTGCCTTATACATGTGTAACTCCGGTTTAAGATGCCATCTGGACGACTGCAGTACTGGATGGAAACACACTGCATAGCATTCCTAAAATAACTCTGATGCGATTTTAAGTAGACATTTTGTGTGTTTTAGAACATCCTGTCCTGCTGAAGCAGTTTTTAAATGGGTGCCATGGGCCTCATGGCAGTGGGCTATGCATAATGTATTGTCAAGAAACTGAGAGGAAAATGTGTGAATTTTTCATTGTCAGATCCTGTTGTGCCAGCTGTGCTCATGTTATATTTTGGCAGGTCGCCAAAGCAAGGTGACAAAAGTCACATGTGAGAGAGACTTGTGAGGGATTTTCGAGGAATGGAAACAGTTTTGTACGGTAATAATGCTATCATTGATATCACTGGGAAGAAGAGTGAATTTTGCAATTTGAAAATGACGACTGAGAATTCATTTTGTACAATAAAGCAGTACAATCAGTGAATTTCAATTCCTGCTGTGTTGTCTCGTCTTTTGAGAGTGGTTAGTTGTGTATTGAGAGTTTATCACTTCTTCTTAGCTGAAGGGTGTTAATGGCTAACAATGTAATACACAGAGAATGGGAATGATATACACAGTATTGTGAAAAAACAATTGGGTACTCCATAATTAGGAACAAGTGTTGAAATCTGTTTTTCTCGGGGTATTGTTTTGGACTCAACTTCCAAAAGAGGTATTGAATTCTATGTTTGGAAGCTGACTCTACAGTGGAAGTGTCGTTGAAAACAAAATACAGAATGTTTGGACTTCAAAAACAACACGCTTATAACTAAAAAAGAGTTCAAGTGACCAGTGTTCATATTTTTAGGCTTTTTTAAGAGTGAAAGTTTTTAAAATTTGAATGGCATTCAAATCACATGTAGCTAATCTCCAAGCAGATGTTAGGGTGAAAGTTTGGAATGTTTTTCTGACTGGTAGACATCTACCCAAACAAAGACCCAAATATTTGAAGGGCTCACAATAAGCCTTTTTTGGTGGTGAACTGAAGTCAATGAAAAAATATATATACTGTAACATAAACCCTCCACCCAAACATCCGTTTAGAGATAAACACACATCCATCTATTTGCCAACATTATTGTACTTCTTTCATTTTATCACTTTGTCCTATGGTTCACCCCACAGTGAGTCAGACAGAAATTTACACAGCAAGAATTCCTGTGTTTAGTAAGTTATTTCTGTTGCGTGCAAATAAAACTCGGTTTTGTAAAGGGGTGACTGCAGTTTTTAGTTTCTGTCAAGGAGGTTGAAAAAAGGATTTTCAACCTCCTTGGTTTCTGTCCATTTCTGCATGAGTTACACACCTTGTAGGGGGTTTGTTGTTTCATTCAGCCCCTTGCAGGTCCAACTTTCGTTGACTGTTCAGTGGTAGATTGTAGCTTATTTTACAGGGACTCGGAGGGAGGGGTTGATAGCCCTTCTCCTTTTAACGTGCTGGAACACATGTACGGAACCCCCATTTATGTCCTTTCTGAAGGACTAGTGCAGCCCCCTCTATTACAGGCCGTGGATTGCAGCCCTGCAAAGGAAAATGTGGACTTGAGTTAACATAGAATTTGAATGCTTATCTTTTTAATTTCCATTGTTCAAATCTACCGCTTTAAAGGCGCCCAGAGCAGTTTTTTAGTCTTTTCAAATTTAATTTTCAAGTCATTTTTACACACAGTAAGCTTGAATAACACTATCTCATTGCATATCGACCTTTATTGAGCAAAGATGATACGTCGTTGAGTGGTGAGAACTCATTTAAAATCTGAGTGCTGCACGTGCCATTATTTCAAATTTGTGGAACGCATGCGAACATGACCGATGAATCCCGAACGCTTCCGGAGATGTCGTCACTTGTTCGAATAAAGTTTCGATTTGCGAACGGGCGAATCAGATTCAATTTCCTCGGTGACCTCATGCGTTCGACAATCTCCGAAAAGTAACGACGGGAAACCGTTAGTGGCTCGATCCTGTGCTGATTTATTGTAGGATATAATAAATCAAAGGGGTCCGTTTGCGGCATGTTTGTGCGTCCTTTTAAACGCTGAAAGTACGAAATAATGACACAAATGTGCTACAATGGTGAAGTAAATGTCAATACCGTACCGATTGTCTCATCCAGAATATCCCCAATTTCAATGCACATAAAAACTGCTCTGGGCGCCTTTAAGCTTATATGATTAAAAAATTTTTTATTTTATTTCATCCCATTCTTTGAAGGATGGGGCGAAATGACTTTCATGTTACAATAAAGTCACATTGAATACATTGATGCTGCCCTCATCAATCACAAAACAAGTCAAACTACTGAAATAAGATGTTTGTCCCAACAAGTATATTTCCGTCTTGGGACAGAATTCTCCAAGCAGAGGTATGGGAAAAATTGTGACCTTTTCCTTCTATTGCCGTCTTTTTATAAAAAAAAAAAGACAGCATGTAAGAAAAAGGTCACGATTTTCCCCACCCTTTTCTATCAGAAAAAGACAGCAACAGAATTGATTTAATCTAAATGATACTCGTTCAGGTACAGTTATAGGGCCTATACCTAAACTGCTGTATCTGCATCCATGCAAATACTTGGAAATTGTTCTGCTACATCGCCTAACTGTTACTGTCAAGCAGGTAGTACTAGTCTCTACCAGACTGACTACGCTGGCTATCATAGGGAGAATAATTTGCCAGGAGAGTTTTGCTACCAGAGGAGTTGGTCAGCCACACATGAGGGGAACCATGAACCTCAGCTTGGACTGACTCCCCTGGCCAATTTCCTTAGTGAAGTTAATCTCCAAGCAGATCCTACGGTAGCATGAATTAGTATCAAAAGCTGGCTGAGGAGTGAAACCGGCCTAGGAGTGTATTTCGCTACACGGCAAATGTACACCTCTGATTACCTGGCTGACTACACTACTTGGCCAGTTTAGTACTATCTTATGCCATTGTAGGATCTGCTTGGAGGTTAAATTTCCTGACTTTTGTCAAATTCTCCGACCCAGTAGGAAGGCCTGGTGGAGGCTAGCAGGCTAGACTGTGCATGGCACCCAGGCTAAAGTATCCCATTTCAAAGATGACACATCAGAAATCATAAAACTTGTAAATACTCATCTTTTGGAATTTAGAATAATGATCTTAACTCTTCATCCCTACACATACATGTGCTTGGAAATCGTTCTACATGGCCCCACTGTTACTGTGAGCAGGTAGTACTAGTGGGAGCTGACAGGTAGATTAACGACCCACATACCAGGTCAGGCTGTGGACATGTTTACCTGACCTTATTCCCCACACCAGCCAATGGTCCACCTGAAGGTTGTGCTGTTTAAATACAAACAAAACCCGTTTCTACAAACCATTCCACATTGTAGATCTTTCTCCACCATTTCTAGTCATTACAAAATGTGTATCTTAATTTATTTGAAGTCCTACATTTCAGTTTGTAATAGAACTGTAGAATGTAAAATTTAGTTTAAATCAAAAGTGAAATAATGATGTAATTCAAAAGAGAATACTTTTCTCTGAACCACAGTATCCTTATTGGCTGTTCATTGGCTGTTCAGCCAATGCAAAAACTGTATTTCAATTTTAAGAACATTGTAGTCTTTTTGAAGCCCTACATTTCAATTGTAATAGAATTTACTGATATAGATACAAAATGTTAAGTTAAGTCAAACATGTTATTAAAAAAAACATTACTTTTCCCTGTATCACAGTATCTTTATTGCTGTTCATAAATTTGAAATTTATAGAGATATTTTCCTGAAAAGATTATGTTTGATTTTAAAGATTTGTGTTGTCTGTCCAGAAGCTGTTCTTTGTTTACAACAATTAGAAATGAGTTGTCTGCATTGACGGGAAAATCTGGTTCTTGGTACAATGTGTGTACTTACCGGTAATTACATTTTACAAATCTAGCACAGACCAGAACAAGTCACATAATTTGCTACCTTTTATGTGTCACTCCTCAATTTATCATAAACTTCCGCATCTTGAAATGCCTTTTGAAAATTGCACGTTCACTAAAAAAAATCCACATATGAAATGTCTTTTAAAAATTGCATATCTCATTATACTGCAGATTATGCAAAATATGACAGTTTTAAAGAAAAATTATGTCTTTATGATTTTTTTTCTCTCCTTAAAACTGTCATATTTTGCATAATCTGCAGTAGAATGGAGTGTGCAATTTTTAAAAGGCATTTTAAGATGTGGAATAGCTGGTTGCACTTTTTGGCAACACCCCTCAATTATCAATTTTCATCTGATTCAACATTTTTATCAGCCTTTTCATAAACTGAAAACTCAATTTTGACTTTGTATGACTAATGGAGATTTCCAATAAGAAAAAAAAACACACTGAATATTATGCAAACAATGATACTACCGGTCAGGGTTGTAGCCAGCCTGAAATAATTTTCCGTCCCCTCGATTTTGAGTCCTAAGGTCGAGTGCCCAAGGTGTGAGACGTCGCAAGGTTTCTAGAGTGGTTCGGCTGCATACACCCCCGGGAAAAGTTTGAAATCTAGACCCTCTGAAACAATATTTCCTGCATTTTGAGGTGTACATTTTGCTGCTAGACTAAGCTGTTTAATGGCATCTGTTTTGGTGAAAAATAACACAAGGGAGACAGTCTTTTCGTGTCGATTTTTGTCTGTCAGAGGACAGAATGGTCAACATTTTTTCCTTCCTAAGCTGCAAAATTCCATCAAAAGACGGAAGGACGGGTGCTGGCTACAACCCTGCTACCGGTACACTGCCTGTACATAGGTTTGTTGTCTCCGAGTGCTGTGTAGTTTAGCGTGAAACAGTCCTGGTCACCAGTAATTGTTAAATGGTGGGTGAACTTTTCATCACGGGTTTGTCGCCGCATATTTGTCCCTTTCTACAAACATTCAACCATAACAAGACATGGCTGAAAGCTGACAAAGTTGTTCAAAGAGAAGAAGTTCAAAACAATCATATCTTCTATCAGAAAGATAAACTAAGCATTAAACTACGTAAAAAGCCTCAAATTGAGCTATTTTTGTTCAACTATTTGTTTAAAATGTTTCAAATAAACTTGAAAAATAAATTTCACCTTGAAAAAGATTGTTATATCATTGAGGCTGGCCTGAGATTAAATTTGAGACTATTACAGTCCAGGTGAAGTAGAAAATGACTTGTTGGAAGGTCTAACAGTCTACAAGAATGTTGTTTTTCATGCGACATTAGTTTCTAAATTGAATCAGGCTTTCGAAGGCAGGTTTCTTTTGCTTTCTTTATAGAAATTTCAGTTTTCTAACCAAAATGCCAACTCATCAACACTCATTTAAAGTTAAACCACTTAAGGCCACACCGATTCATTCACTTGGTCCTCAGATATTAAGCAAGAGAAATTTAGCAAAGGAATAGTATAAAAAGATGGCAGAGAAGAAGTCTTCTATCTGACTGTATTCACTTCTTTCAATGTAGTGCACCAAGGTATAAAGCTAACTCCCAGCATACATTTGTATTCAGAAAGTCTGAGAAACGACAAATTGATTTAGTGAGGTCAAAGTGTCCAAACTGTTGCTGCTATAATCATAGCCAGCATTTCACTTGAAATCCTATTACCAATCCATTTGTATGAAAGAAATTGCAGATTTATATCCTCTAACCAAAAACTTGAAAACATCACTGACAGTACTTTTTCACAGCACATTACCTCATCTAGCTCACTTAAGTGTCTGAAGAGTTTCTGGTATATTTTCAGGACTTGTCTAGTTGAACAACTTTGACAAGACAGTGTCATGTGTTGTTATTGTGTGTGCATCTTTGGAAAGGGGATAACTAGTGTGATGCAGAAACCTAAAAACATCACAGTACTTTTTCATAGCACATTACCCCATCTAGCATCTGAAGTGTTGCTGGTATAATTTCAGCACTTGTCCAGTTGAACAACTTCGACAAGATGCGGCGCCTGAACCATGCTGTGCTCTAAACCCCACCCCCCCAACATACAATGTCATGTATTGTTATTGTGTGTGCATCTTGGGGATAACTACTAAGTGTGATGCAGAAACCAAAAAACATCACTGACAGTACTTTTTCACAGCACATTACCTCATCTAACCCACTTATGTGTCTGAAGTGTGGCTGGTATAATTTCAGCACCTGTCCAGTTGAACAACTTCGACAAGGTGCGGCGCCTGATGCAGGTGGCGCTCTCACCCCCCCTCCCTCAACATACAATGTCATGTATTGTTATTGTGTGCGCATCTTGGGGAAGAGCTACTAAGCGTGATGCAGAAACCTAAAAACATCACAGTACTTTTTCACAGCACATCTAGCTTCTGAAGTGTGGCTCGTATAATTTCAGCACCTGTCCAGTTGAACAACTTCGACAAGGTGCGGCGCCTGATGCAGGTGGCGCTCTCACCCCCCTCCCTCAACATACAATGTCATGTATTGTTATTGTGTGCGCATCTTGGGGAAGAGCTACTAAGCGTGATGCAGAAACCTAAAAACATCACCATACTTTTTCACAGCACATTACCTCATCTAGCCCACTTAAGTCACTCTGAAGTGTGGCTGGTATAATTTCAGCGCCTGTCCAGTTGAACAACTTGTTCCAGACCACAGACAGCAGACCTAAGACAATCTATTATTTGTAATTACCCACCACCGCCCGCAGGTAGGGAGAACATGTGTTTATACCACAAGTGGAAGATGTAGAGAGACTTGTTCTGACATGTGCACAGCGGGTCCACAAGACTCACACAGTCCTGATAACAACTGAAGTAGTTTTCTGTTTGATAGCCTGAGGTGCTTAGCCTGCATCCTCCATAGTAACTGCATATAGCAGCTAGCTCAATCTTTTTGCTCAATAACCAAGGTAAAGCGCAGGGTTGTAGCCAGCACCTGTCCTTCCGTCCTTTGACAGAATTTTGCAGCTGGAGACGGAAATAAAGTTTTCCCCATTCTGTCCTCGGTGACAGACAAAAATTGATATGTAAAGATATAAAAAAACCGAGACCCATGTGTAATTCTTCAACAAAACAGTTGCCATTGAACAGCTTAGTCTACCAGCAAAATTTACACCTCAAAATGCAGGAAATAGTGTTTCAGAGGGTCTAGATTTCAAAATTTTTCGGGGACCCACACCCCCTAGAAACGTCACGCAACATCACATCACACCATGCCTTTGGTGCTCGAAAGGATTCCCATTCAAAATTGAGGGGATGGAAAATGATTTCAGGCGGGCTACAACCCTGGCTAGTAAAGAAGTTACTGATTTCCTGCTGTTTTCTGAATGCTCTGTTCTTACATGTAGGTGTCTTAATCAAGCTTGGTCATATAAGTACAGAGTGATCAGAAAAACAGCGTGAATGGCCATAGAAAACCAGCAGCCACCTGTAAGAAGGCTACTAGGGTGCATTGACCTCACTGGAATTCAAATACCCACCTGTTAATAGAGTATTCTAGAATCAGTGACACTTGAAAAGGCGTAAACACGTACTCTCCAAGCAGAGATTAGGATCTAGCTGTTTTTTTAGCAGTTTTTATTGAGCTTTCTATTTTCTATTGTATCTTGTATTGTCAAAACAAATACAATACAAAATAGAAAGCCCAATAAAAACGACTAAAAAATTGTAAAAAAACAACAACAGCCGGAGCCTTTAACCTCTGCTTGGAGAGTAGTAAATAAGTACCTGAAATTTTCGATGTCGTCACAGTACATCTTGTTCAAAGTGTCACCGATTGAAGAATATGATAATGACAGATCATAAACGCCTTTATTGAGTAGTGGAAGTATTCAGTTTGGGAAGAGAAATGGCTTCCTGTGGTGCCAATCAATTATGATGTCACAGCTCATCTACTCTCACTCAAGCGCCAAAATTGTTGGTTACAGTAGGTGCACTGTTACAGTAACTGCTAGTGGTGTTGCTACAGTAACTGCTAGTGGAGTTGCTACAGTAATTGCTATACTAGGTGCACTGTACAGCATTAAACTGCTATGTACAGCAAAGGCACTGTTACAGTAACTGCTACAGTTGAGTTGCTCCAGTAATTGCTACAGAAAGTGCACTGTTACAGAAACTGCTAAAGTGGAGTTGCTACAATAACTGCAACAGTATATGTGCACTGTTACAGTAACTGCTACAGTCCGGGAGTTGCTACAGTAACTGCTCGTGGAGTTGCTACAGTGGAGTGGCTACAGTTACTGCTACAGAAAGCACACTGATACAGTAACTGCTACAGTAAGCGCTCTGATACAGTCAACTGCTACAGTCACAGTAGAGTTGCTACAGGAAGTTGAAGTGCTTACTACATGCTCCCACTTGCTACAAGTGGCCACACAGATTTATAGGTCCTGAGATCAGCACTTTCAAGTGGGCGAGGTCATGCGATCACTTCCTACTGCAAAAACTGAATTGTACTTCATAGTGTGGGAAGTTCAGCTACTACAAGCCTGAAAATTCGGCTCTAGTGACGCAATTTGGCTGTCGGGAAAATAAATACTAATTGCATGCTATTGCTATTGATGACTCTTGTTTGATATAGCCTCTAGACTAGAGTCCAGCCCTGTCAGGGTTGGGCTGCTCCCAATGCTTGTCATGATTTGATATGCTGACAATTTTCCTGTCAAGAGAAGTCACCATGAAACCTTTGTTACTGCAATCCAAAAAGAGAAAGTACATCTGACTTTCATACTCGGATTCACGGAGTACATTGTCAGTGAATCATACCACTTAATATTGGCACTTTGCTCGTTTCTGTTACTCTGGTCGATATAAGAGTGCAATTTTATCAAGAGACTGTTAAAAAAAGAAACACCCCATAAAACTGTGAAGAGACACTGTTAAAAAAAAGGAACACACCATAAAACAACTCTTTCACTTTTGCTTTCAAAATTAAAGCCACTAGAGGTTATCTTGTTGAAATGAACTTAGAACATTTATACAATGTTGCACTCCTTAATTTTCTGGACATTTTGAACTACTTTTATGTCCTTAAAACTCTAGTGCATAATGTACTATGCTCTAGTCTGTACTAGACTGACTGACTTCTGCATGTACAATATTTATCTATGCTTACAATATTTTGTTGAAAATACCAGCATTTCATTTTGACGTTATTTAATTGTCCTTGTTGGATCACTTCACCAAAATCAGAAAAAAAAGAGAATCCTTAACCACTAACCCAAAATGTTTCAGGACTGTACCAGTATCTGGAAACACTGCATTTTTTCCTAATCCTTAGGCCACACTGACTTAACTTTGAGGTGAATATAAGACAAGCCAAGCCTGGGAAAGAATGGACTGGATGTTAAGTCTGTGGTTCAATAGCATTTCTTTTTGTAGCGTAGGATTTTTCTTTTTTTTTGCCCTTGCACATTAGTTTTTGAGGTTTCCAGAGGATGCCACCTAGTCTCCAAGCAGACCCAACGGTGCCTTAGAGATAGTATCAAAGCTGGCTAGGGACTTAGTATGGCACCAAGTGCCCGTTTGACTCCCTTAGCCGGCTATCTCCCTTTGGCCGGCTATATTCCTTTGCCAGCTTTAATATATTATCTCTAAGGCACCGATGGGTCTGCTTGGAGACTAGATGCCACCCATAAAATTAAGTCAGTGTGGCCTTATATTTCATGAACCATGATGTTTTCTTGCCTTTGTTCCACCTATTTATTTCTACAGCCCTCCCTGTATAAGCACTGCTGAGGGTGTATCACAGGGGCCAGGTGCGCGCAGGTGTCGCACGTGGACGTAATCCAACACCAAAACACGCAGAGCTCCCCATTCACGGCGAGTCGGAGTCAAAACAAGCCAAGGCCAGCTGGCACGTCGCTTTGAAATGGAGATTTAATTTTGTTTTCTTCAGTAAAAAAACTGTTTACTTGGAATTTCGAAGTCAATTTCAAAATACATGAGTGTAAAAACAACATATCATGTGAGATTAGTCATGAATATTAATTTTTGGCCTCAAGCTTACAGGTTGGGCTTTTTATTTTAGCTTGTTATATTTTGCTGTTTTCTGACTGTATATTAGTTATGATATACAGTCAGTTTGCCTCAATTAGATATATACCATCATATTACAGCACATAAAACGCCCAATCTGTAAGTTTGCAATGGTGATCATAACTACATAAATTTTACCTTTTGATATCACTGGATGAGTTGGCATGTTATTTAAGAAAATCACAACCAGTCCATCTCAAAAGCAATCTGCCATTTTTTCTCAAGCCATTTTAACAGCTTATTTCCTGTATGTATTACTATTACACTACAATTATGTATTTTTAACCATGTTATCTGCATGTCTGTATCATGCTACACTATATGTCTATACAAATGTTTTTATTGAACCCTGGAAGATTAGCCTTTGGTTAAAGGGTATTCTCAATACACTTAAACACAAAACATGCCCCCATTTAACATATGGCAACATCCCTGGAATAACAGATCACTTTGTAAATCTATGCCATTTAACAAAATAACACTGCCTTGATTTTTCAAGTCATAAGTGACAAGCGATTTTAACCTGGATTTTTTTTCTGAACAACAGTTTATGTAAACGACTAAATCATGGGGCAGTGACCTCCAACAGCAGCTTCACGGCTATGTTTAGCACAGAGGCGTAAAAGGACGGCTAAAATTAGCAAATTTCATCAATTCATGCAGCTATATTAATTCTTTATTTATGGCTCATTGGCCGAGAAGCAGATCGAATTGCGAAGGCTTTTAGGGATGTTCCATTTTATGAACTCCCAAAAGGGGTAGTCAGGAATATCTTCTACTTCCTTTTTTGTAGAAAATTTGATCCCTTTCTTCAGACATTGATGGCTTATTCTTCACTCCTATCCTTAGGCCACACCAATCTAATTTGTTGTTTCTCATTTAGAAAAATGCTTAACTGGAAAAATATAATGAAGATAAGCAATTTAAGCAAGGAGCTTTTATCAGATAAAAGCTCCTTGATTTAAGCCAGGTTTATGCCTTGGTGCAATCAGTGTTATGTAGTGAATATGGTTATGTTCAAGTTTCCTTTCTGACCATTGCTTTTATGATATCTGGTTGTTATATTTTCACTTGAAAAATCTGAGAACCACCAAATCAAATTGGTTTGGTCTTACCCAGATAAACTGTCGCCAGTTGAATTAAGTGCAGTCCAAAACACAGTTTGGTGTAATATTCAGAATGCAAACTAATAATAATATCATTTACAGCTCCATTTTCGATGCATAAAATTTGTAAAATTTGAACACGACCCAATTATTGAATGGTGGGCCCCCTAGCAACCTTTTTTCAAACTGCAAGTTCCAATTAATTATGTAGCTGTAACTTAAATCCTAACCAGGACAGCAATGACACAGCATTTGTTGAACTACCTATGGACTAGTCTCTTGCTGTATAGCGATTGCACAAAGTTGTGTGGCCCAAGGGCTATTAAAACGGAGATGGGCTCCAACCTATGCACCATCTGGTGTGGGAAGGACTTCAACTTACAGGCATAGGCAGCAGGATGGATGGATGGCTGGATGCTTTGTTTGTCCATTAGCAGGGGTTGATCCCTGGTTGATACCACTTAACAGAAAGTTGAGTGGTATTTCCTGAGTTCCTGTGGAACTGCACGTAGTCTATTTACCACCCAATAGTGCCACCTTCTCAAGGTCAAATGCCACCTGAAACAGAGATTGGCACTATCCAATGCACCTTATGGCTGGTTTGGGAAAGACTTAAGCTTACAGGGGTGAAGTGAAGCAGGGAGAAAGTGCGGTGGTTATTTCCTGGGTTCCTGTGAAACTGCATGTAGTCTATTTACCACCCAATAGCACCACCTTCTCAAGGTCAAACGCCACCTGAAACGGAGATGGGCACTGTCCTATGCACCTTCTAATGTGGGAAAGACTTAAACTTACAGGGAGAAAGTAAAGCAGGGAGAAAATGAGGTGGTTATTTCCTGAGTTCCTGTGAAACTGTAGTCTCTACCAGACCGACTATGCTGGCTATCATAGCTTACATGTATATAGGGAGGAAAATTTGCCAGGGGAGTTTTGCTACCACAGGAGTTGGTTGGCCACGCAGGGGAAACATGAAGCTAGGTGTGGACTAGCCTATTAAATCTCGCTTATAGCAGCCTGCTCAACATCGACCGGGCTCCAGGAGGGGCCATTACAGCCCTGGAGAGCAGAGTTTGTTTTACACAGGCTAGGAATGGACTGACACCTCTGACCAATTTCCCAATTTTTTTTTTGCCAAATTCTACGATTCCCATACCCCTGTAGGAAGGCCTTGTGGAGGCTAGGGAAACTGCATGTAGTTTTGGCACCAACCAATGGTGTCACCTTCTCAAGGTCAAACACCACCTGCACTGAGCTTAGAACCTCTGAGAATTTACCCTCACCATGGTACCCTGGGGACCAATCACCGAGCTATAACTGGGTAAGGGGAGATTTAACACTGGTCCCTGTAAAGACTTAAGTTTCATTGAGAATTCAGTGTTCATAAAGCTGACTACCGGTACATGTTTTGATACAGACACTAAAATTTCATAGCCTGGGTACCCTCTGATTTCTACTGGGGCTCCTTCAAGTCCTTGCACCCATTACCCTAAAAATTTTTAGGGAGTGTAAGGTAGAAATTGAAGGATACCCAGGCTAAAAATTTCATGGCATCTGAAAGAAATTGCAGTAGTTCTACTCTATAAAACTGCGTTTCATACATCACAAATAAATGTCAGAAAATCACCTAAAAGATACAAGTTTTCACTCTTGTGTCAGTTTGAGATTTTCAGCACATGACATCCATAGAACAAATTTTGCCAGAACAAATTATTATCCACCAAAGTCCCCGGAAATGTAAGTTGGGAATAAAACCTGATCCTGGTTGATCCCAGACCCGTGCTGGCTGGCTGCTACAGCATCAGGCTGTAAAACAAGCAGGCATCCCTGTTCATGATGTAACTCACTACCGGGGTCTGGGATAAACCAGGATCAGATTTTATTCCCATTCCTTCCACTTCCGGGCAGATGTACATTAGCCTGGTAAAATTTGTTCTATGGATGTCATCTGCTCCAATTAATTGCAAACTAATGTAACACTGAGAGTTCTAACTAAGAGTACATTGTACTATTGATGGCTTTGTTGATACCAGGCTATCTTTTCATACTTAGTAGTACTGTACATGTACCTTTACTTAATGTTAAGACTGAAAACTTGTAGCTTGTAGGGGATTTTATGATGTTATTAAATGCTTGCAGTAGTTTAATTTTTTCCACAGCAGCTAGGGCAGTATCCAGGACCTGTCCCTCCATCCCTGGATAGAAATTTACTTGTTGGGACAAAAAAAATTGACCTTCATGATCTTGTGCTTTTTGCAAGAAAGGGTTTATGCCTCAGATCCTTTATATATTCTACATCAGTCTTATTACCAGGACATGCCCATATTAGTATCCACAAACCAGATTCTACCAGGATTTGTTTTCCTGATGTCAACAACAAGGTCAACTCTGAAGGTCATCTGTCCTGTGGAATCTGGCAACAGCTGACGGAGGGGTGACCGACCTCAAACATTACATGTAGTTTATATGACCATGGCTTACATCAAATCAGATAAGATCAGCGGAACATAAGACTATTGGGACGTCCTGACATTGAAGTGCACATTAGCAATGACCTCAGTTGAAAATTTCTGGAACATGACAAAATACTGCTCATTTTCCATTTGGAAAATCATTTCCCCAGTTTCCAGGACATCATGTACAGACAGTAGTGCTACTGTACTCAGTCTAGTATTTTGCGAAAACACACACGCTTCTTAAAGCAATTGAATCAGACTTCTGAGTACCAAGAAGTGCCAAATATTTCCACACATTCCAATCTGAATTCATATATAGATATTTGTCTCATAGTATCCTTTAGATGTTATCATTGCACCAGACTTTCATATAGTATTACTACCTCAATCTGAAAAATGGCACATAAACTAGTAAATATACTACTGATAAGTTACACCTGTTAGCAACACCTTTAGATCCTGTGTGAGAGCAAGAGAAAGAGAGAGACAGGATAAAACAAACTTTATCTCTTCAAGCCATAAGCAGGAGTTTCATGGTTTGTGTGTGTGTGAGAGAGAGAGAGAGGGGCCCAGGGAGAGAGAAAGGGAAGGAGGGAGGAAGAGAGACAGAAAGAGAGAATGAAACAATCATGATCTCTCCATCCCACCAGCAGGTGTTTCATGGTCCCCAGAAGGGAACCCCCCTGAAATGCTAAATTTGTCACCTGAACCCAAAGTACCGTAAACAGACCTGTTGCCACCCACCTAGCCTGATACCCATGACATTGCCTTTATCCACACCTATGAGGGCTGGCCTGTTGGACAGAACTGGGCTGGATGCCAACTGGAGACCTTCATCTGGTGTCAGGGGATCAGGACAATTCAGCCCTTTACCAACCCGGTCCAATCTACTCAGCTCAACACCGTGGTCGGCTCAAAACTCGGCTAACCTGGAAACCAGACTTTTAGCCAGGGCCAGCAGAGAATCTTTTCGAAAGCTGGAAGCCAAGGCACTGGTCTTCCGAGGACCTTAGATGAGCACTCCAGGGAGGAGTCAGGCAGAGAGAGTTTTCAGGCCTAGCAGGCTCTCTGGGGCCTTTTTTTGCTAAAAATACACTTTTGCCAGGCTATTTATTTTTGTACTGGGTTGCTGACTGCAAAAGTATATTATGAGCAAAAAAGGCCACAGAGAGCCTGCTATGGAGACTAGCCTAGATATCAAACTCTCCCTGCTTCTGGCTTCTGAACAGATTCTCTGCTGGCCCTGGCTAAACTAATAAATGATCAATCAATCAATAAATCAATCAACTCTGCCCAACAACGAGGTCAACTACATGTACTTGCATAGAGACAGCCCTGGCCTGGGTTCAAATCATTAGGGATTTTCCCATGCATCTACTAGAAAAATTAAAGATTCATTTTCTTGTCTTTATGTAATGAAAAATGTTTCTTTCATTTTTTTTGGCTGCACCATTTTACAATCATCCTTCAATTCAATTTATCTATTTATAGATACTATATGTTGATCTTTTGAATCAAGGCCAATAGTGGGATTTGTGTCCTAAATACAAACTACATTATCCAGAATTGGGGTTGAAGTAATGTGATGAAAAATGGTACTCTGTTGGCACATTCAAGGATTTTTTAAAGTTTTGCATACAAATGTTTTTCCATACCTCACATTTATTTCAATACCTCACATTTTGTTGATTTTCTGGGACTAAGCCTGATTTAATCACTCTTATTAAGGCCTGTCTTACATTGCCACGCCGTGAAGGCTACAAGCTCCGGATAGCAGAGTTTGCGTTACACAGACTATCTGGGACTCAGACTTAAGTTTTCACTTCCCCATCTATTGACTGTTTCTGGCTTGATGTTGACTTAA
The DNA here is from genome assembly GCF_000003815.2 of Branchiostoma floridae. NCBI lineage: Eukaryota > Metazoa > Chordata > Leptocardii > Amphioxiformes > Branchiostomatidae > Branchiostoma > Branchiostoma floridae. The sequence goes on from NW_023365735.1 coordinate 134,775, forward strand.
AACTTTACCAGTAGATGAATTGTTTGCCAGAATTCTGTTGAAGTTGTGATGACAATTAATACTTTTTTATTTGGCACACATTTTTTTTGTTTTCCTTTCAATTTCTCACATTTCACTGATCTTTCCTGTGCTAAGCCTACAGTGACCAATTTAGAAAGTTACTTCTTTTGTCTTTGTTTCTTTCATTTTTACTATCATGTCTATTGAACACTTGGAGTTTTTTTTGGCGACGCCTCAGGGGCGAGCCTAATGTTTATAGTGTGCGACCGTTTGACAGGAATTCTAGGAATTCCGCAGGCATGCGAGGAATTTTTCTACGGGTATTTTTTTCTACGGGTATTTTCTACGGGTATTCCCTAGGGAATTTGTTTTTGTGTGTGACTTTAGTCTGCTTTGGGTATGGCGTATAATAAGATGACGTGACCGATGTTATAAACCAGGATTTCATGTTTTAATACTCGTTTCACCATCAAGTATACAGCACATTACATTTTTTAACAAAATACCCGATATTATGTATCGTTAGGGTAGAATTGTGGGTCAGTTATATTTTTTGCTTGACCATTCGGCGTAATGATGTCGTGTATGTATGAGGATTGTTTTGTTTCGTTTGAAGGTTTTTATTTCATATCTATCTGTTATTTCATTTTGTATGGTCGTGTGACGCTTGAATCCCTTTTTTTCTTATTGCTGTGATGTTCATTTGGTTCCCAAACCATCGCGACAAAGGGGTGTACTTTTCAGTCGATTCTTCCTGTAACCTGGGGGTTGTCATGCCGGCGTTCACCTGTGGGGACAGATTGTGAGAAAGGATTGATATGTATTTTTGCAATAGTGATACTAACTTAGCAACTTTTGTATGTCTGGATCGGTAAAGTGTTGTTTTCTGTTAGTTACAGGCCGTCGGTAGTGATGTAAGGCATCAAAGTAATTCAGATATAATTTATAGCAAAAGTCATACATATTGAATTACAGCGCTTATATTGTCATGTCAAGTCAAAGTCCTTCCCGCTCCATGGTGCATAGGGCGGCGCCCATGTTCTTGGAGTAACCCTGGGCCAAACAAATGCAATTACTACAGTAGGGGGCCAGGACACTGGCTGTGGTGTGTGTTCAAATTACATACTCTTTCCCGAATGCTGAGTGCTAAGCTGAGAAATTAGCACGACCATTTAACACGTCATACTATATTGGCCGGGGATCGAACTTACGACGTACCGAATGCATGGCGAAGACTTTTCCCACTCGTCTCATTGCACCGGCGATAACGCTTGTGTAGCCAGACAACAATACTCGTGATGCTAACGTGCTGTTACTTTGACCGATGAGGTCTATTCCTCTTATAACCAAAGGGCACAAAAGTGCATTATCATTTACCTTTTGGTGTAGCCCGAGTTTTGAATCATTAAAGAAGTTTCAGAAATAAAATGTACCACCGTGAATAAGAAATAATGACACAAAATATTCTTTCTCGGCTTGGCTTCGCATGATCGAAGGCACATCAAAATATCAATATACATGTCGGCTTAAAAGCCACAAGCGACGGCTATCGGGTCTAAAATGCAGTACACTGTTACGTCGGGTTGCGTAAACCAGTATACAGAATATTTCGTCCATCATACAAGTAAAACGGTTGCATTTGCAAGAGATATCCAACTTCTACGTGTGGAAGGGTGGTAAAGGTGATTGGAAAAGCATCCTGTATACAACGGCTATATCATCACCAGCCTGTAATAAGACAGAATGAAATAAGTCACATGTACGCTCACCGCTATTAAACTGCTTGGAGGACAATGGGTGATCAGATTACCGGTACCGTTTTGGCTACAGTCAGAGTGATAAGACGGCGGGCGATCGGAGGACGGATGGGAGTATGGCAGTTCCGGCAATCGTCGGTTAATTGACGACTCGTGCTCAGCAGTATTACTATAGAACTGTGGATACGTGCTTGACTGTACTAGTCCACAGACGATAAAGGGTGAGTGAAACGCAGAGAAAAAGATGATTGAGAACGGGGACTCCGGTAACAAATCGTATCTTTTACTTTAAGACCACGGGAAACAGATGAATATGACCACGAGAAACAGAAGCGTTTGTTGTTCGGCGGCGGCAAGGTGGCGAATGGAATTCCACAGGAGGGCCTCATGGAGCTCTGATATCTTCGGCCGATCAAAAACAAAAGGGTTGTGCCTGGTTGTGCCGTAAACAACATGTGGTATGAGTAACAAACTGCCAAGAAGTTTCCACGTTGAAAGATATTCTCTAAACAAAATAAAAAAAAACTCTGGCGAAACAAGGTCACAGATGAAGACTAATTCCTACACAACAATACGCTGTAAAAATGCCAAAACTATAATGCCGTTAATATGGGACTCATATTTTATCTTGCCGAAACGTGATGTTGGCGGACTTTTTGAAGACCAAGGTCTCGGGCGGTTTGGGGTAAGATTTGGGCCCACGAGATTAAGGTTGGCAGTGTTACTCAACCCAAGCACACAGTCCCAAAATCCACCTGGTACGATTCACATCGTAACGCTCTCGGTTTATTTAGCTCTAGTCACTCTTAACAACTTGTGACGTATCTATTATACACATAATACATGCTATCATTAGCAAGGTACTCTCACCGAAATTGAGTCGCTTGTGCATGTTCACTGTCCAGTTGAAGCGCCGCGTCTAACTCGGCCGACCTTGTCCGCCGCGCCATCTCCGCCTGACTAGATAGTCAGTGATCGATCTTTAGTGGGAAGCAAACTGACGCTATTCTGAGGGCTGCCATTGGTTGGAAAATGTACTTGTGCAGTTCCTATTTGTCAATGTTTACAGACTGACGTCAGCACGGTGACCAATCCCAAGACGATGTCCAGACGACGGCCAGGGACCGCCCGTTTTGTTTGTTTTAACTATCCAAGCGGGGACGATATAGTCACAGCTTTCAAAACGGGGATTGAAATGTAACCAAAAAGGATCTATTTTACGATGGGTATATTGCAACCTAACAACGCTAAAAGCAATAGCAGCGAATCAGAACATTATAACCCGGAACTTTTTCATGCCTACCTTAAAAATTAGTACTAAGTTTTAACGGCTACAATGTTTCCTGTTTATTGACGAAGCGTAAAACAATAGATATATCTTGTACCGTCTTCTCTGAGGTGCGCTTATCGGGTAGTTTAGTTGATATTTTTGATCATGCATCATATACTGGGCGATGTTAAATTCAGTATCTCCGGTAACAGTCCTGGTTATATTGACCTCTTATTTTCTTTTTCCAAAATGTGACTAGACATTGCATCTCCGAGGTTTATACTACTCTAATTAGATACAAAAATAAAGGACTTTGCCCTTTCATCTTGTATGCAGATACACACCAACATGTGTTGTATCAATCACACACGAATATATTGCCATTTTAACAAAAAGAACTAGTCTATATTGTGACACGCTGTAACTATTGTGGGGAAATAAGATATACATAGTACATAGGTAGAATGATCTAGCAAGACCTCAAAATTAACCCAAACACGACTGCGTACTAGTTACCACTCGTACATTGCAATTGACCAGTATTTATTTTCTTTCTGAGTACCTATCGTAATCCACAATGTATGGGTTACATGAGTTATTACCTCGTAAGCTACCATTTCTTAAGCTGGCTCTATCTCACTCCTATACAAGGGAAGAATGACACTTAAATACACAGACATGTCACTTGATGACAATGTTTTATTCACTTTAGAAGAACCAACATTCAAAGCTATACCTGTGTCCGACTAAATGGTCATGTTTGAGAAATGGCTGTGTGTTGTCATATAAAAATATATTCTGTGTATAAAAATCACTATAAAAAACAAACACTCAATGCTACACTTGTGTATATATATATCTATTGTACAGTGGTCAAAGCTAACCTGTTCATTGTCGATAACATCTCTTTTTGTATGTCACCTGATATGCCCAGCGTGTGCTTAAACCTAAAACTTACGTCAGGTCTACGCGTGCGTATTATCAAGATTCTCAAACCCATTGCCGATAATAACAACAGCCTGGGTCACGACATTCACCAGACCTGAACGGTATTGTCTATTGATAGTGCCGGTACCACTTTGTATCGGTGGCATCTGCAACTGATTGGAGCAAGATGCCGCCGTGCAAATTAATGACGGGATCTTCTCTTTGTATCTAACTCGAAGCTCGGTATGTGGCCCAGACGTGCCAGGCGCTGTCTGTATGCGTCTAGTACCCGTGTCCCCAGACGGTCAAACCACTCGCGCATTGTGCGAAGAGATACGCAGGGTCACACCCGGGAACCCCCCCCCCCCCCCGCACCCACTCTGGCCTGGAAGGGCCTGGCTCTAAACAAAAGGCAGTTCAACAGACCGTTTCTGATTAGCACAACGCTTGTTGCGGGTGTGACGAAAAGCCAGCACCACATGGCACAGACGACACAGACTTGTCATTTCCATGGTGGTCCGGTGACAATAAATCATGCGGTCTGCTTTTAATACAAGGAATTCCCGCTTTTACAGGAGTTACGCTTTTACATCAACACAGCTTGTCGTTCAAATTCATTCCTTTCAAAACATTGTTTCTGTCGTAACTATCCAAACGGGGGCGATTCAGAAGAAACCAACTATCAAAAAGGCAGATTGAGATGTACCTATCAAAAAGGGGGTACTTTACGATTGCTACATTGCAACCTAAAAACGCTAAAAACAACAATAGCGAATCAAAACATTTAAACCCTTTTATGCCTACCTTAAAAACTAGTGCTAAGTTTAACGGCTACAATGTTTCCTGTTAATTGACGAAGCGTATTTAAATAATGAATTCTTGGACCGTTTTTCTTGTGGTGTGCTTCAACAGTCGGCCGTATGATTTTCGCCCGTACTGATATTATCTAATCTTTTAACAATAATAAGTGACACTGTTCCCTTTCAGCTTGTCATTGATCCGGGATGTATCCGTACATATGGGAATATGGTGTCGCGATCCATATTTTCTAAGACATCGGCGAAATGAACTTGCGATGTATAAACGATAAATAACTCGCAACTCGCCCTGATAATCCGTCTCAAACTAGGCATCTTATCCACTATCTAGTGATTAATCGAATAGTTTAGTTGATTTTTGTTTATCATGCATCAAATACTGAGTCATTTCAAATTAAAAACTTCCGTCAACAGTCCTGGTTTTACTGACCCCCTATTTACTTGTTCCCAAATGTGTCTAAATGGGGATTGCTACTCTGAGGTATATACTGCTCTAATTAGATACAAAATAAAACACGTTTGTATCCACTCCGCCACATTTATCTTCTATCAAAACACATACCAACATGTCTTGTAACAACCACACACGAATGTATTGACATTTTAACAGAGAGAACTAGGGTATCCATGTTACACGCTGCAACTATAGCGGGAAAGAAATGCATTGTGCATAGGTAGAATGATCTAACAAAACCTCATGATTTGACCCAAACATGGCAGAAACGATTTAAGGTTCACGATTCACTCTGGCACTCCGTTCTCAACTTGAATGTTTAACGTGAGTCGGTGGGGAAGGGGGTTGGTACAATTTGGCAAAGAAAAGGCACGGGACATGACACTACATGAGCACGGTTTGGAGATTTTTAAAGCCGAAACCATGGAGGCGAAAAATCTGGTTGTGGTTCAAAGATGCCAGAGATCAGGGGAGGATGTTTGGCCAAATCTGCTGCAATTAGCTGTCACAGAAAATGAGTTACGACCAGGGCTGGGGCCAGGGTAGCCTGACTAAAATCAAGCCCCTAGCGGCCGGCCCTACAATTGCCGCCACCCTAGGGGGGAGGGGGTCATTAAGCCCAGCCGGCGAGCGAGCTTGTGTAAACACAGGCTAGGGCCAGGGGGTACGTATGAAATGTCAGAGTGGCCTTGACTGCACTGTAGGTGTACGGAACGAAGAGTAGAACAGATGGCAAAAATTATCGTGGTGATTCTCAGAATCCGGCGATGTGACAAATTTAGTCACTGTGTCAGATAGATACTAGTACTATGTCGACCAAACACCTAGAAAACCACGACAACGGAACTTTTATGCATGTTTCACGAAAATTCAAGACTTCACATCTAAACTTTTACGCTAACCAAGGAGCTTTTATCACTGATCATAAAAGTTCCTTGCGCTTACAGAGATGGGGTTTTGTGTGCGTGAAAAGTTGCGCATGAAAATCTGCGGGTGACAACATGCACATTCTCTTATTTCCCGGGGATTTGAAAAGTTTTTTTACTTTTACATTTAAGATATTTAAACAGAACGCTCAAAATCTTTTGACACCATTAGTGTTGATAATTAGCAGGGATTTTAACCCATGTCCTATCCGGTAACTTCCCTGGGTGGTGTCCCTGCAGACGTGTTACACGTTCGCGTATACAAGAACGGGATCCCGTCTGTATTTCCCAGTTGCCGTTATATCAGAAGGAAACTAAATCACATCCAGTATTCTAAATCCACATAGTATGGTGTCCCTAGGGGTAGGGGTGTACTAACGAATAAATTGACTAAGTTGGAGACGTCCACCATTCAACTGAATGGTCTCCCTAGGGGTAGGGATGTACCAACCAACGAATAAATTGACTAAGTTGGAGACGCCCACCTTTCTCATGCAAATAAAAGCAATTAAAGAATTAACAAAAATGGAAACAGCAAATCAACCTATGTTACTGAACATCTTTATTCATATCATAAACAAAGTAAATTCTAACGGTCATGAAAGAAAGTCAGAAAACGAACAAGACAATAATAAAAAGTTTCTTGTAACAAGAAAATGTACAAACAGCGCTACATCAAAGACATGAAAAATATAACCTCCTTGGTTACATCAAGCTAGGGAACAAGTTCCAAAATAGTAAAGAAAAACTTTCAAAAGTAGAGATGCTACATAAAATCATGCGCGTTAAATTGATAAAAACGAGGCAAACGTGAGGCATACAATCAATACTTCCATAAACGAGAAACATACTAAAATTGCAGAAGATAATGCATGATGTGGTCTACCAGGAAGGGGTCGAACTGGGAACAGGACAGCTCGTCAGAACGGTTGCTCCAGCTGGGTGAATGAAATAGGGGAGGGGGCAGCGACATTGGCCGGTCTGTCTGGCAGGAACTGGTCAGTATCAAAACTACAGAACAGTTCGGCAGAGATGCCAATAGGCTGCAGCAAAACGTCCGCCAGCTCAAGCTGGAACTCAGACGTGTCGGGCTGTGTACGGAACTCGCCTTAACATACTGTGAAAACGGCTGAACATACTCGAGAAATTGGCCTTCCAGACATGCCACGTCCTACCAAGGAGGTTGAAAGAGGGGAAGGAGTCGGCTCATAATTTGTCCCTTTTGAACCATCTTCGACTCACTTTTGAAAAAAAAACATTAACATTGGGGTGCAAATTGGTCTTGATTTACATACACCCAACCGACTATCGGCATTGTTTTTATTGTTCACTGTAATTGACAAGCAAGTAAACAAAAGTAACGGTCTCCGCACTGGTGTTCCAGTGCTGAATCAATGGGTCGATAGGACACAGCAGGGTTTAACATCGCAAAACAAAGGCCGCGGCAAGGTGCTAATTTTGAGCCGACTCCTTTCATTTGAGGTCAGGTTGGGAACTGGGATCAAAATGACATACACCCAAAAAACAATGGCATTGTGGTGCAAAAAAGTGTTGTAAACCTGACATGAATTTCACACAAGCCTCATGAGCAAAAGGTGTGAGGCGCCATCACCAGGGTCATGAATGACAAATAGGAGAAGAATGTAGCCTGTCTGTCCGCTAGCTAGGAAAACTGCATGTTTCTAAATGACTAAAAAAAGTGTATTTTTGCTTCGGAAAGATGGCCATGTTCTAAGTCAGTTAGATCCTGGGAGTAACCTGACTGTGTGGATTTGGTACTGCTCCGCCACCCTTGGAGTTTGTTGGGGTCCCCACATTGTCAGGCCACTCCCATGATCTAACTATTACTTGGGCGGCTACAGTGAGAACTTTCTTTGGTATGCAATCGCTCGACACATCACATATCGCTATCAAAGGAAAAGGCCGGTGTCATAACGTTGAGAGATCTTTTGTCGGCCTAACAGCAGAAGCCATTTGTTTTGCATATCGATTAATCGCCTTCGAGAGAACTGTTATACGACATGGTGTGAATGAATACCTCCCGCGATGCATTCTACCACCCTCTTGTAAGGCCACATTTGTAAGGTTTTATCCTTGATTGTATAAATAGGTAACGGGGGAATTTTTATATCGCAGCGTTGACCAAACACCCAACGAAAGAAGTAATGATTACAGACTTCAACCCCCGTACACGCCCGACAACACGTAGAAACTAAGTTTTCTATGCTGATCATGAGTCTCCGTGAGGTGAAGATCTCATTATGCCTCCAGGTGTGGTTGTACCTATTATTTTATACGTCATTTTCATGTCTAACAAATGAGTGCTCACATTCATCACAGAAAGTTGAGAATGAACAAACAAGGCATAGCCACAAGTGGGAAGTACCAGAACATATCACGAGACAGATACATGATACAAATGATGAGAGACAATAGAGGCACGCCTGCGAATGTGGTGAAATTTCACCAAATTTCACTATTTTGGTTTTTCGTCTTCTTTCATTGTATGTGACCCCGGCGGTGGAAAGACTCTCCTGTCCCGAAGTTAGCCTGGCCAATCCACGGTAGACTGGATTCCAGGTTATTTTTGTACCCGCTCGATCTTCATTGATTGCAGCGCCGTGATCTTTACTGTTACTTTGCTGCACCTTAAGGTGTTTGATACAAACTTCCCCAAGTGCACAGTAAACATGAACACACTCATCATGCGTTGTCGACTTACAGTATCTTTGGTTTGGAATGTGGTATTCACCCTTTGAGTCGGTGTGACAAATGGGCCTGTCATGCTCACGACTCTCTACACATACACGACTTATTAGCCCCATGCAGGACTGAGTCCGGCATGTTATGACAAATTTTCCCCTTTTAACGTTTATTTCTATGTAAGTTGTAGAACCATTCGGTGCAAGCCGGGCTAAGAAAGCTACGAGAGGTGTGCCTCGATCACAACATTCATGTATATCCCTTAAAGATGAGTCGCGCCCTGGACCGCCTGATCAAGACAGGCACGCAGGCGAAACCCAACAAAAACATACTGTATTGTCCAAACATTACGTAGTATGGCTTAAAGATACCGTGTTGCACCTTAGAGTGTTTGATACAAAATGTCCAAGGTATAGTACAGTAAACATGAATACACTCTTCATTTCGTGTAGACTCAAACATCAAGATGATCTTGAGATACATAGCAGGACTGGTCTAACCATTTTAAAGCTAAGGGTACAAACCGACGTACGTGCAACTGCGAGTGCGTGGTGTCTACGTGCCACAACTGGTGCTGGTAAACGGGCTGCTAACTTCAGCTCGGTCATGCAGATAGGGCTTTGTGGACGGTTATAATTGTTTAACTTAATTCAAGGTGAAATATGGTCAATGAGATCAGCCGTGTTGTATTTTATAAGGTCAAAGGTCACATAACAGCGTTTAACGGTTCATTTCTTATGGAATCCTATACTGGTCTTCCCATAACTGTTGTTAGGCATAATTTGGAAAGATGTAAATGTTTTGAAGAAATATTAGACAAGTAAGAGAGGACGTGCTAGTCACAACGAGGTTTGATTAGAGGATGTAGTGCCCCACCGTTATACACATGGTTTAGCATTTCTGTGTTTGTATAGATCAGAATAAATGCGTTACTGATAACCAAAGGCATCCATGAGGGAGGGCCTGGAGGAAATAAGTACCACATAATCGCCTGCCCCCCCCCCCCTTCACGGAGAATATGTGTAAACAAACCGCCACTGATCACTAGAACAGAACCACTCACACTCACAGAACAGAGCAGAACCATCGCGACGATAATCACGCTTACCCAAAAGGATGACTCCTCCTCCTCCTGACATAACCTTAAACTAAGATGCCCCATCTCATGTTCTCCCTGGAGCGCCCAGCTTCCGATAATTGCCCGGCCACCCACGTCACCAAGCGGCAAGCGGGGAGGTGGCACCCCGTGGCCGGCATGGGCCCGACGAACACGTGTCCCGGTATAGGAAGTAACCCTTCAGTTTGACGTAAAAAGCTAGCAAAATTCTTGGGACAAGGGCCCGGAAGTCCTTTTTTGGATAAAGAATAAAGTTCGGGATATGAAATCCTTTAGAGGGCAGACGTAAACAGGACTCTCGTCTAGATCACAAACCACCAGGGCACACATCGAACAGGTCGTCATGTACACTGAGTAGCACGGAACAAAACTAAGTCGGCATGAAGAGTGGCTTCTGTATCATGATCATGCCCTACTTCCACGGGGAGTATTTCAAAATAGGAAAATTCCGACGAATGAGTGTCCGTTTGCGTTGTAATCACAGTTAGCACGTTTCAAGATCCATACCCTGGGAGCCAGACAGGACCGGGTAGCTAGCGAGTTTAGTTCGGGGAACCAAGCCAGTCAGCCCGCCAATCTCACATTAGCGCTCCGGGGGAGTTTAACCCGAAGGAGTTATCGCTACCCTTTTCGGGGAAAGGGCAGGTGGACCTTACAAAGTTCCAGCCTTAAAGTTCTGCTGTTATTTTGAAAAATAGCTCAATACACCCTTGAGCCATATCTAGTCCCTGATTCGCTACTACAATAGCCTGCTGACCAACTGTGGTGTGTTGTAGCTGGCTACCTGGGGTGGTTATCAATCCTAGGTTCTCCTCTCTCTGACCAAGGGCATTGGAGAGCCATTCTACAGTCATCCTGCCAGACCCCTGCACGATAGATATTGAGATCGGGCTACGGTGTGGTAACCAGGCTCGATCCCGTCTGACTCCCAGGGTAAAAGATCCACGAAACGCACATAACTTTGACCCGTATTTCAACTGAACCGAGAAGTTTTTACCCGCAAGTACCAACCTACCGTAACTGTCTATCTCCCTGTATGCCACAGAAGGTCGTTTAGCTCTTGATCTTTGCGCAGATGTTATAGAATGGCTTATTCATATACCTACATCAACATTGCAGCATTGGCCAGATGCCTTGATTCCTTGGAACCGCTGCCATAAACACTTATCTGGCCAGGCGCAGATTATTGCAAAATATCAATGTAACATGTAGCATGTTTGACATAATCATATTAATTTTAGTTTAATTGTATTGATATTTCTTCATGATAATACTTAACTTGTGTATCAACAACATCATACTACACAGTACATTAAGCCAACGTATCGCGACACTACGACACTAGCACATACAGCCCGGAACATCATCATGACTTACCAAGCATACAATTCCTCAATCATCTCTATCAACATACAATACAATACGTTACAAAAAAGTCAAACAATATTACCGTCGCCATGGCAATGCTTTTTCATTGCCACACTTTTTATAATTTGGCATACCTTTTTCCCCCTTCAATTCTATACTGGGGTCTTTGCTTCTTTCATTATGATCACCATGATCTACTGAGCCTTTCTGGCTTGATGTTTGGATCAAATGGGCCGACTGCTTTATATAGCAAATGACTTTATCCATGATTGGTCCTGATGCAGGAGGATAAATGATGTACTGTTTGTGCATCAAAGCCATCAAGGCCAGACATACAGGGACAAAGGCACATGTGGAGGTGGGCGGGGTGGCACAGGGAAAACTATTCTCGGTTCTCATCAAGTGTTTCTTATCATGTTATAAAGAACATACATTTGTACTTTTTATATCTACCAATCATGGAATCCACCAAAGAGGTCGTAAATTGTATTCTCACCAACACTGACTGCATTAGTCTTAAATAGCTGGTATATTTGCCCTATGGCATAACATACCAGCTTCACAGCCATGCAGAGGCAGCTGAAATAACCTGTTACACCTAAAAATTGAACATCTTAATCTAGGCAATGTATCTAGAGGGGATGTCCATACTGCACTCTTACTATAATTTGAATAAAAAGAAAAAGAAATTCTGTTTGATTGTGTTTTGCTTCAGGAACAAGTCTGGAAAATATGTGGATCTTCATCGAAAATTAATCAATAGAATTTTACAATTTTCTCTTATACCGACAGTCCCACAAAACAATTTGTCCTCAGTTTATCCTGATACTCCGTTATAAAAGAATCATGAACCAATGTTTTGGATTGAAAGGGCCTAAAGGATATGAAATATGACACATCAAAGGGTGAAACCTGAAGCTACAATGACTTCATTTTCATTACTCAGTCTTTGGTAATATTTCACAAAAATGAAATATTTTACTTCCCATAAATCATGAAAAGCTGCTTGGAACACTGTCTAGCATTATCATTTTCTGTGCTCTCTCTTGTCATATCACAACAATCTCCTATATTATATTCATAATTCATGTTTTTTTCTTAAATGCTTTCAAACAGTACTGACCAAAATAGTTTGAAACGGTAACCACATGATTGCGTGTATAACACTACATAGAGAGTAGAATGAGTTAACAGGACAATTTAACATTTTTTATCCCTCAGGATACTTTGCTATTAGGTCAAGAACCAACGCTTTGGATTGAAATGGCCGGAAGATGACACATCAAAGGATGAAACCTGAAGCTACAATGACTTCATTAACATTACTCAGTCTATGGTAATATTTCACAAAAATGAAACATTTTACTTTACAAAAATCATTAAAAGTTGTCTGGAAGACTGTCTAGCCAATACTCTGTGCTCTCCCTTGCCATGTCACAACAACCTCCTATATTACAAATGCGTGTTGTTTTCAGAGAGAAGTGACCAAAATAGTTTAAATCGGTAGCCACACGTGTACTATATACTTACATCATATATATACAGAGTAGAATACCTTAACATGTCATATTAACATTAAATTTATCTATCGGATACTTTGCTATAACTTGGTTCAAGAAACAATAATTTGTATTGAAATGGCCCAAAGATGTAAAATATGACACATCAAAGGATGAAACCTGAAGCTACAATGACTTCATTAACATTACTCAGTATTTGGTAATATTTCACAGAATGAAACATCTCATTTGATTGGAACAGTCATACAACAAACAATTGATAATTTCCTTTGTTCTTCCTTGTCAACTTCCTAACATAAAAAGGATGCTATTTGGATGCTTTAAAAGAGATGCCATAATGCTTTGAAAGTTTGAAACAGTGACTTTATAGTATCATATATATAAAAAAATTAGACTCTTACTTTGATCACTTTATTACCTTTGCCAATAAGGTTATGTTTTTGGTGCCGTTTGTATGTCTGTGTGTGCATGTGTGCGTGCGTATGCATGTGTGTGTGTGTGTGCATATGTGTGCGTGTGTGTATGTGTGTGTGCATGCGTGACTGTGTTGTGTGTCTGCAAATGACTATAACATAGTATGTGCATGTATGTGTGCGTGCATGTGTGTTTGTGTGTATGCGTGAAAAGCATATTACTAAACAAGAAACTGTGGATGGATCATTACAATACTTGTTAGGTGGCTAAGGGTCAGGGAAAATGAAAGTCACATTCGATAATAGGCCCCCTGGTAGCTCTTTCTGTTACTGCAGTGTAACCTCCTGTATTGATATCTCATTAATGTTGGAGAGAGTTGAAATGAAGGTTAGAGATAGTTTGAATATGAGAACACCCACCACCGTGACAGACAGTCCCTACAGACGCACTGTTCTGATATAAACCATTTGCCACAGACGAGTTAAGGGTACTCAGTACTGGGGAATGGTTCGGGCACAACAAAATCAGTTTCATGGTTGCAATCAGACATCCTCCAACTGGAGATGACAAATATGATATAAAGCCTTACCCAAGACCTTAGTAGGCCCAAGTGCCTTCTGCCACTCTGTGCCATCCCTCTTTTTCCTGTGTGTCTCGTTTTTTAGCCTCTCTTTCAGCTTGGTGCCTGCTCAGCTCTCAACTGCTTGTAGACTTCTGTGATATACAGAAGAGAGCAAAAGAAAACTTTAGTCCCTTTTGCAATATGACATTTTACAACATGTGGAGTTTTTTGTGCACATATTTAACAAATATCCAGCTGCTGATTCCCTCATTTTGTAGTTTGTGCACAACTTTTTTTAATGGCATGTTGTTAATATAATGCATTAGAGACCACACTGCAATATTTGTGTTATGATGCATTCTCATATCATTTTGCTGTACATTCTTATGCCACTATTATAATGGTTGACTTGACATAAGCTTTTTATTCCAGTACAACCTAATTGTCAAACACATTACCAACTTTGAAGGGGACATCCTTTTTATTTTAGTAGACTGAAAAAATGAATTGACACTATCCACACAATGGAGTTTAAAAGGCCCAAGGTGCTTAGCAGTAGGAAACAGATAATGTACAAAAACACCTTTCGGAACTCGTCCTTGTCTGCCCTTCAGCGTTACCCTTTGCAAAAGCCAATTTTACAACTTGACCACTAATTTTAGGACAGATTAATTGAATGAAATGTATGACTGATTCATTTTGCATTAGAGAACAAGAACACAACTTAATCTGTGACATACTGTGTTATGCTGAATTCACATTTTGCTGTACCTTCATGTCAGGGCAATGGTTGACTTGAAACATTGTTATAAAATATTAGGGTACAACCATTATTTTGGGCCATCTATACGAGGGAGCACTCACTTTTTTTGGCTGAAAAATGAATACACGTGGGAACACTATCCACACAACGTAGTTCCAAAGGCCCAAGGTGCTTAGCTGTAGGAAACAGATAATGTACAAAAACACCTTTCGGAACACGTCCTTGTCTGCCCTTCACCGTTATTGGGTGCGTAACTCTGCCGACAAGAGCGCTGTAAAATCCAAACCACTTTGGTTCCCCGTCGACTCGTTTTAGAAGATATTGGCTGTAACAGTTGGAATCCCATCTATATTAATGATCATGACTTTTGCAATTTTACAACTGCGCATTGTCTTTTGAAATTCACTTGAGACCAGCCAGACAGTCTGAAAACTGTGTGTAGAGTGTGGTTGGTTTTTACATCGAGTGTTTGGAGTTGTTTTAAATGTTATTCTCACAATGTTTTGTTTGATGCATAAATTTCTTGCAGTAATCTTCTTAAGTTAGTTGTTTTCATTTATTAAGCAATCTAGGTATGTTTTGAAGGGGGGAAATGGTACCTTGAAAACCTGAACAGGCCCAAATATCAGCATTCAGGACTTGTTAGAATATTTTGAATATATGCCCACCATTTTTAAATTCAGCTTACAATTGGTTCCAATAATAACTCAAAAAGGTTTTCATAGAGTCCATTCCAAGACACCATGAGGGTTTTTAGGCGATATTTATAATCAGTCTGAATTATTTTGAATAAAAGAATATCTGAGCCACAATAATCAAATTATTTTCAAAAAGTTGACTAAGAAAATACTCATTTATTTGAATTTCTTTGAATATTTTAGAAACATTTTGAAAGTAACTGTACAAAAATATCTTTATTTAGAATAATTGTGAAACCTCTCTGTGATTATTTCACATTTACAAATATTTACAAAAAATGGTAAACCTGGCCAAACGGTAAAATTAGTTTATTGCCCCCATGAAAGTAAGCCCTATTGTTGCATCTGTATATTTTTAGATTTCACTGCTGGGCACAGGTGGATCCTTTGTGGTGGGCCATTGTTGCATGGCACCCAACCATACTTTGCAAGGATGTGTGAATTGCTATCTTCCCAGCCCACCGAACCATTTACAAAAAATGGTAGAAAATGGTAAATAATGGTAGAATGCTGTTATCATTATTTAGAAACCATTAGAAGTATCCAATTCCACACCATGAATATTTCCAAAGTTTTACAGGACCAGGGAAATATTTATAAAGTTGAAACAGTGTTAAAAATATTTCTGAAGTATCAAATGTCCTAGACATATACTTACAAAACTTTAAAATCAATTCTAAACAATGGCAACAAACATCCGCATGGTGTCTTGGAATGGACTCTATTTTCAAAATCATTTTATATTTATTAGTTACGAATGAGATAAATCTTAGGCCCCTGGCCTTGGTAGTTGGTTTCTTTTCAACTGAGCTTGTTTTTATAAGAGTAGTAATTCGCCTGCAGGCTACTTTTTCTTGAGATAAAGGGTCACACAAAATGTAACATAGATTAAGTCCTAATAAGTCCTAATAAGTCTGAAAACACAGTTATCATAACATGATATAGACTGCAATAACATTTCTTTTAACTAGTCAACATATGCCTGCTTTGATTAATATGGGCAATGGTAAAGTCCCCAGGGTTCAGACATCAGCGAATTACAGTTTAATTGACAGTTTAATGACATTCAAACCTAAGGCCACACCAATTTCATTTCTTGGTTCACGGATTTTTTCATAAAAAATATGGAGCGAGAGGGCGAAATAAAAATAAAAATTGTAAAATGGTTGGGGAAAAGGTAACGGCTAAATCCAAAATATAAAGAAAAAACGTTTTCAGCTGGAAAAAAGTACAGAAACACTATTATTGTACAGTAACAGCACTTGTACCCACACTTTAAAAGGAGCTTATAATATAAAGGCCAATTTGCTACACCAGAAAGTTGGTGAATGGTTTCATTAATGGTGAAAATTTGCTGAGTGGTAATTTTTATTTTTATTTTTTTTTCCAAAAAATAGGAGCGAGCGAAACCGTGAAACAAGAAATTAAATTGGTGTGGCCTAATACTATAATAATATTCCGTTCTGATTAATTGATCAACATGTTTAAAGTACCATTTTAAGTCGTTCCAGGACATTTCCAGAGACTATTTGATTTATTAGGTCAAAGTTGAATCGTTTGGTTCACTTACTAAGTCAATTTGTGATACAAAACAATAGACGTCACCATGTCACTCGTTTCCTTACCTTTTTTTACAAAAAGGTTTCCTGATTAGTATTTTTTTACTGAGAAATTGCCAGATAATATAATCACAGACTTCCAACAACTTTTCATGGATTAAGCCTTGGGTTTTTTGTTCACTGATTGTTCAAATCCTTTACAATTAGTTTTCATTGGTCAATGGTGACTAGTAGGCGTGGCCTAACTTGAAGTATGAGACAGAGTTCCGGTTGACTTTCTTCTGTGTTTCACAATGAACAAAGAAGGTAGGTGATGAATTCTGCTCCCTCACTTTCGCCATAAACTGAGTAAAACTTCATAGTGCACTAGACTGAGAGTAACAAATGAATTGTGTATTCAATCTATCTTCATCTGTTTATACATTTGTATGAAAATAGACAAGCATTTCAGTCATAATATGCACTAACAAAAGTGATCAAGACTTTGTGTGCCGAATGGTCTAAAATGGCGGCCCTTGAAAAAGTAAAGTTCTTACCATATGGTCCTTAAATCTTATCAATATAATTCACTGAAATTTCTGTAAGTTAATTAACATGTTATCTAGTTATTTTATCAATGTACTGTACTTAAAGCTGCAACATTAAATTATGGAAGAAGGGAGCTTGCAAATTCAGTAAAATGTTGCATAATCTTTTGGCGCCATCTTTGCCTTTGAGCGGGACATTTGTTTGCAGTGCCTGAAGCAAGTTGGTCTCTTATGCTACAGTACGATCTGGTTTAACTAGTACTTATGGCAACCTAATAACAACCAAGTCACATACTGGTTAGACTCTGGTCACTTGGTATAAGAAACTGGTCTCAGACACAGATCTCCGGATGGACTCAGGGTCCATATTAAGTGTCACTCACAGTACACGTTCCCGCCAAAATTATGCAAATGAGCTTTACTGGTAAAACCAATACTGTGACTTTCTGTAATTGTTCCTTTTGCTATTAAGTCACTAATCAAACACTAAAATTTCATAATTGCAAATATTTTATCTCTCTGAGGCCAACTGGAAAAGATGTTTCTCAAGGAGAAGTAAATGCTAGAAATTTTCCCCCCAAACCACCAAATTTACAGTACACATTCCCGCCAAAATGTATGCTAATGAGCTCTATTGTTATGTAAATCAGTAGTGACCACACTTTCATTTTTGACTGAAATAATCATTAGTACCCTGAGGTTTACAAGTAGTGACCACACTTTCATTTTTGACTGAAATAATCATTAGTACCCTGAGGTTTACAAACCGACTCTGGCAATGAAAAAATGTTTCATATTTATGATATTTCATGATACAACTTGCGTATGAATGAAATGAAAAATTATACTGTCAAAACAATCTAATTCAGCACATACTGTGCCTTCACCATGGTATTTACCTTGTTCCTGTAGGTAAACTGCACAGCGCTCCGAAAACGTCCTCCTCGCTCCCAATCGACATCGAGGGAGCCCCTTATCAGGACGAACCTCGAGCTCATCTTCAAGATGAAAATGGTGAGTTTCATTAAATTTTGTTGTTGCAGCTTCCAGTTTTTCAAGATAAAAGTCAAAGTTTTTCTTCTGAAAAATACTTTTCCATGTCCATGAAAAGCCTGTTTAACATGATAAAAGACATTCAGTTGTTGATTGTTTGTCAATTAGTAAATAATTTGACACTAAATACCTGGCTGTATTCTATGCAAATTCTATACATTCAATAGAAAATCATTATATTACCAGTATGGGGACAGTCCAACATATATAGCAAATTAAAAAAAAATTAACAGTTTTAATATTGTAACATGCAATTTGACTGCAATTTCTATATGTACCAATGCATTAAAGTCTAATGACAAAATTAGATGTTATCATGGCAACAAAGTGTTTTGACAAATGTTGTTCATAAACATTTTGATTTTTCCAGTCGAAAGTTGTTTGCCAAAATCAGATGTTTGATATATCATATGGTACTTGGCTAAATGAGCAATTTATGTTTTTCAAGGTGACAAGTATCCCTGGATAACAGATAGACAAATACAACAATTTGCAAAGGAAGTACAAGAGAAGGAATTTCAGATAGAGAAAATATGTTATGTATTCCCGGTCATGGGTAAGTTAAGTTTTTTTTTTCAACAACTGTGTCAATTGAAATTCAAAGCATTGTGTTAATACTGTGGGATAAGGTACTCTCCAGACCTAGTATGATGTAAGCTTGGTGGATAATCTTTTTTCAGAAATGAAATGAAATCCAGGCAGTAAAATATTTCACATGTACATTGTTTTGCACATTGTTTTACTGCCGGACCCTAATTCTCTAAGTTTGCAATGGTGCAATGGCGCAGTGCAGTGCTATTAGTAATTAACATTTCTTTTTTATCTTTGCAGCCCGGTGGTATGCATCCCAGCCTTTACTACAAATAGCGACCGATGTAGTAAATTTTCTGAATTCTAATATAATACAGGATAGCTTCACTGGACCTGTTCCAGAAGATGTTTTTACGAAAAAATCAAGAAAACATGGCTATGACTGTAACAAAATTGCGAAAGAATTATTTGATGTTTTTCAACTTATTGGTCTAGAATCAGCTACATTAAGCTATTGTGAAGAAAAAAATCACTTGTCAGTGTCCATTCTATATAGAGGTGCTGAATTAGGCATTGTGCACATAGATGCTGGATGTCACATGCAACCTTTCATAATACATAATAATGAGATAGAAAGACAAATTAATAACGGCCTTGGCCGTACATTCCATATAAAACTTAACAAAGATAAAGAAATGATTTCAACCACTCCACTCCCTTATATTGAATATTGCGATAATACCGAAGTAACTAATCCTGAAAAAGCTAAAAGCACAAAGAGTGTTTTGCTGCCAGCAACCAAGGGCAATGAAATTTATAAATCCTTACAGAATAAACAAATTGATTGGAACATTGGCACTGGGGAAGCCAACTCTTTGTACTTTAAATCAGAAACAGGAGAAGTTTATCAAAGTATACGACTAGAGATTGCTCAAGCTAATTACCATTATCTTAATAAACAAAATCAAGGTAAAAAAAAGCCTAAGAGCAAACCGCAGAATCTATATTTCAATATAAAAGTAACAGCTACGTTTTATCGGCCAAATGGAGAACATCAAAAATTCATTCTTTCTGGCGATGGATATAATGGAGTCACTTATGAGGAGATGAAAAACAAAATTAGTGCACTGAAGCTTGGTGTGATGGTAACTGAGGACGAAAAAGAATTCATAAAAAAGTATAGGGAGAATGAAAAGCTTATTGACTTTTTGTCTGTTGAGGACTTTTTTAATTGTCTGCTGTACTATTGTCAAAAATATTATGAAAAGTGGAATACAATGAACAGGCCCATAGAGGGGAATCTAAAGGGTGTGGAACATATTAAAGACTCTGAGTTGCCGAGTGCCAGAGTTGCTGCGGAAAGCCAGACTTCAGGCAGATTTGTCGGCTAGCGGCAATCTGGGCATTCAGCTTAACCAAGGAGGTTATACCTCCTTGGCTTAACCAAATCACCTTAGAATGCCTGGTGATATCCCAAGAAAAGAAGAAAAGAAGAAAGAAAAATCACCTTGACACATATCTTTTGGTACATTAATGTTCTTCAAATCATCACATCTCCTTTAGACAGAATTTTACTCACACCACAAAAGATGCTTTGCCCCACCATTTTTTCACCCCAGTGCAAATCTGCTTGCTAATGGCCACCACCCCTAGCTTTTCTTTCCTTGGATTGACCATGTATACTCTGATTTGCAAAGGTCCCAATTTCCCAACATGCCCCAGGGGCCTGACGGACCAACTGGTCAGTTTTCAGGACTTCCTCCAGTTTTGATTTAAAGTACAGATCGTCACTGACTGTACGCTGGACTCAAAGTATCCACCTTTGAGTCCCACTATCCATCAAAAATATCCCCAACAAAAATGTTTCACCAAGCTAACACCATCTTCAGCTTAGACAAAGCCAAGGCTATTAAAAAAAAAGTTAACACCTAAACAATGTCCTGATCAAGTGCGGCCACAAACCTGAGAACTAGAACCATCAGATTAGTCCAAGAAACCTGAAGTTGAAGGATTTAATAACCACCAGGGTCGAAGAAACCTGACGTCAAAGAACTTAAGAACCACCATGGTCCAAGAAACCTGAAGTCATTAAGGACTTAAGAACCATTAATTGACCATCCAAGAAGACCTAAAGTTGAAGGACTCAAGAACCACCAAAGTCCAAGAAACCTGAAGCTGGAGAATAATCAGAATGGAGGAATGTCACCTTCCTCCAAGAAACTCCTTGGGTCTTAACATCAAGCTCCGAGCCTGATTCCACCTTCAGGCAGAAGCTGGTTCCTCCCAAGGAGTAGGAGCGCTGTGCAGTTTATCTCCAGTAGCAGACTGAGCCAGGCCAATGGTACCCACGCTGGGTACCAGTAGTCTGGCTCAGTCTTTCCCTTGCTTACCACCAAGCAAGCAAGCACAAGTGGTTACTCTCCAGCAATATACCATCTGAAACAACATCAGGGCAGTCCTTTAGAAGACTTCAACGACTTAAAAGATCAAAGACCAAGTACAATCTGAGAAATTTCAGGTGAGTGTTGTCCTGGGTATTAAGTAAAGTGTTGTTTAATTGCTAATATTCTACAGCGTATGTGTTAGATTGTGAATTTGCCTTTAATTGTACTTACTATCTATTAGTACATGTATTCAGTAAAAATGTCCTGGCCTCATGCGTTGGATCTGACATGAATGCTGTTTTACAAATTAAAAACAAATTTGGTCTACCTTGGCTTTTTTTGACAACTGTCTGGATGTCTGATAATGAGCTGACAGTCAGAGACACCAACATTAACAATGTCCCTTTTATATATATATGCATTGCAATGCAACCTGAAAGAATGGTTAGGGCAGCCAACATATCAGCCAGACTGGCAGACGACCGCCAGGACAGAAGACCTACACTGAACGCCGTGCTGCTCTTACTGATGAATAGCTACAGGACTATTGACTCAGAGGTGAATCTCTTATACATGTAGTTATATACACTGCAAAGCAAATTTGTCTGGTGAACAGTAAATGTGTGAACATACTATTGACCTTGGTATACTCCATGTGGCTTAAACAGTACCTTTTTTCTCCACAGTTGAACACCTCAGTACATCCAGAAACTGAAGAAGTGAAACCACTCTGTTGT